>NC_039360.1:166583265-166637172 GCF_003573695.1 Papaver somniferum | reverse complement strand
AAAACTATATAAAGGAGACCTCTAGCAACTGGGAAACCTAATCCCCACACCTCCTGTGTGTCACTAGTTGCATAACTAGAGTCGATTCTCCTTTAACCTTAGGTTTCTTCTTGAGACCCTGTAGGTTAACGACTTGAAGACTTCATTGGGATTGTGAAGCCAGACCAACTATTATCTTTGTAGTTGCGTGATCTGATCTTGCTGCTTCTATCGTGTTGAGTGTAATTGAAATAATTGGCTCGAGATTTTATATCTCCGATAGGCAATATAGAAAAGTAATCACAAAAAAACTTCGTCTCATCGTTTGTGATTCCACAATAACGTTCGCTAGTCGGTTAAGTTTATTGTGAGGTGATTGATAATTCTAGGATGTTCTTCGGGAATATAAGTCCGGGTTATCAATTGGTTCATTTTCACCTTGATTTATCAAAAGACGGAACAAAAACTCTTGGTAATTTCTGTGGGAGACAGATTTGTTCAATCCTATAGACTTTTCTGTGTGAGACAGATTTGTCTATCAAGTCTTTGACTTTGGGTCGTAGCAACTCTTGGTTGTGGGTGAGATCAGATAAGGGAATCAAGTGCGTAGTATCCAGCTGGGATCGGAGACGTAAGGAGCGCAACTGTACCTTGAATCAGTGTGAGATTGATTAAGGTTCAACTACAGTCCAGTCCGAAGTTAATTGGTAGTAGGCTAGAGTCTGTAGCAGCTTAATACAGTGTGGTGTTCAATCTGGACTAGGTCCCGGGGTCTTTCTGCATTTGCGGTTTCCTGGTTAACAAAATTCTGGTGTCTGTGTTATTTCTTTTCCGCATTATATTTTGTTATACAATTGAAATATCACAGGTTGTGCGTTAAGATCAATCAATTAGAATATCCAACCTTTGGTTGTTGGTTTACATTGATTGACACTTGGACATTGGTCTTTGGTACCGTTCAAGTTGTTTCACATAATAATCAGGCTCACATATTTCTATCTGTTCGATTTGCTGATTACATTGTGAAACAGAGATATTAAAACTCTTTGATACACTTTACTCTAGATCGAGTCTGACAGTCTAGTTGATTCTCTAGAAAGTGTATTGGAATAAGTCGTCTCAGATTGTGAAACGAATTGTTGGGTGTGGTTGTTAGACCCCGTATTTTCAATAAGGTCTCAAGTTTCATTTTTCAAATAAAAAAGCTTGAAAATAAACTTTCAGGATGGCGTCAACATTTCTTGAATCTGTCAGGAAGGACAGTTTTGTTAACGAATGTGCTATCGACAATTCCTATCTATTTTATGGGGATATGCTTACTACCTAAGGGTGTTATCAATCACATTGACAGAATAATACGATGTTTTTGGTAGGGACATCCAGTTGAGACAAGGAAGATACACTTCATTAACTGAAATGAGTTGAGAACGAAGAAACAAGATGGTGGCTTAGGCCTAAAACACATTAAATGGGTTAATCAGTCAATGGTTTGCAAGTTCGCTTGGAGATTTTTGTCTAACAAGAAAGCAATGTGGCATGATTTACTATCAGCTAAGTATCTAAAGGGTGTATCTTCTCGGAAAATAAGTGTGCCTAACATGGTTTCAACACTTCGGAGCAGTCTTCTAGAATAAGAGCTCCATTGGAAAACAAAGTTTTTTTGGCAGGTTTCAAAAACTTTCACTGTAAGAATCTGGGAAGACCCATGAATCCCAAATCAAGTATCACATATAGTGCCTGAATCAAAGCACATTCCTTATGGAGACACAATTGTTGCAGATCTCAATATTCCGGACACAAATTTGTGGAATGAAGCACATTCCTTAATGAGAATTTACTTGCAGAAATTTTTCCCGCAATATTGTTGAAATTATTAAGGAAATATATCAGTCAGAGGAGAATAACATGGAGTCGTTGTATAGTTTCATACTATTTATAGAAAAATATTTTTTTAACTCCCCTTTAAATATTTAGATTCTTTTGGCCTCTATGTATAAAATTCTTAGCTCGTCCCTGGTCATCGCATATCTTACTCCTAGAAGGCCTTGACAAAATAAGCTCTCACATTGAACAATGATGAAACCATCGCTTCTTATTGGTCGAAATAGGCCGTTTCTATAGTGGAAGCTATGGTGAGGACTCTTGGCATAACTCTATTGGTCGGGATATTAAAAATTGGTTACACTTTGTTTACATAAAATATTTAACCGTCCGTTAGTAACGCCGTCAGCAGAAAGGAAGGTGGACAACACTTCCGCGAGAGTTCTAATCTAATTAATTTGCTTACACCGTGTTTATACTAAATAATTAATTGTACGTTAGTAACACCGTCAAAGGTGGACAATACTTTGAAACCACAAAAAAAAAATCCGTTACAAAATTTTGCTTAAAAAGGATCTTAACTTAATCTAATGGAAAAGAAAAACTTAACTACCTTGTTTAGAATTTAAGGAACTCGAAACTCAATTTGGAAATCTAGTACCTAACATATTAGGACTCTTTTCTCTAAATTAATACATAAAGGGGTAAAAAACCACATGTGTTCTGCGAAAATAAAAAGGAAAAACAAATAAAATCCACAAAATCAAAAATATATTGTCATGGGACGTGCAAAGCTCGGCGCACACCAAATCAAAAGTTTGATTAAAAGAAGAAGAAAAATGCCCGATGACCCGGGCACTAACCTAGTGATTTTGAAAAAAATAACCTTGTCATGCCAGGCCTTTATATGACCTACATGCATTGAGTTAATTGAAAATGGACCAAACTCTAGATTTCAGCCATCTTGTGTATTTATGTTATGGTCCTTATGGAGGATGTGGTTTGTGCTTTAAAAAGCACTCTGGCCTAGTTGTGGTTGTCATGATAATAACATAGCGGCGAACAAGAACTCAGCATTTTTCTTGCGACCAATACGCACATCGATTTAGTAAACTTACTGTTAGGATAGTAGATTAACAATGACAATGGATGTAAAGTTGTAAACAACAAAAAAACTTGGCTGGTGATTAGAAATGGGAATCATCGGAAACTTGACCAAACACTTGCATATTCTCTCTCAAAGTTGTGATAACTCATCAGATTGTGGAACATTATATTTAGACTAGGGGTCACGTATGCACAATTTGCTTAAAAAAAAAAGCACAAATATACCATAAAGTCATAAGAGTACGGCCACAAAATTAGAAGTAGATAGCTGGCGTAAGAGCATCTCCAACAGAGATGTAAAAAATCCTACATGAATGTTTTATTTAGTCCTTTTATTTATGAGATCTATATATAGAGTAAATATATGATCTTATATCTAAAAAACCATCTCCAACAATGAGAATTTTAACCCTTGGAATTAAAAGAAAATTGATTAAAAACATGACGTGGAGATGTAACCGGAGGTGTAGATATAAGGGGTGCCAACGGGTCTTATCGGGTCCGAGTAGTATACTAGCCAGAACCAGAACCTATTATTTTAGCCGGTTCCACGTCCTAGCGGTTCCCAATTTTATGGACCCAGAACCGAACCCGATAAAAACACCGAGTTGTTCCCTGTACGTCTTATGTTGTTCCGCCGTCGCGAAAAACAATGATAAGATTAAAGAGATATATAATCCTCCGGTGGCGGCCACTTGGGTTAATCGAATTCTCAACTACTGTTAGTCAAATTCTCATCTTCAATTCATTATACCACTACATGACAGATCTAGCTACCCACCATACATAAGAAAAAAAAGATTCGTCGCTTGTTTTCAAATCCAAATACTTCTGATCCTGCAAAGCTTGAATACATCCTCAAGACAAACTTGAAAACCGTAAGAATGATAAAATTCATATACAAATTCTTTTTGTTTTTCATTCACATGAATAAATAAATTAAAGATTGATTGGTATTTCCTTTTGCTTGCGTGGTTTGAAAATATCTAACCAAGATCTCAAATTAACTGTTTTACTTTGCTAGTCTATTCTCCATAAATCTAAACCACGCAATTTGAGATCTCTAGTATCAGATTGATACTTTATTCTAAACCAACGTACGGAGACGCAGACATATACAACGATCTGAAAAATCTGTTCAAACCCATCTTTAGAAACAAAGCAAGAACATGAAAATCCATGAAAACAGACCAAAACCAAATTGAAATGAAGTTGAATCGAATAAACTCAAGTGAAGGAAAATGATACGCTTATGAAAATCTTAATTACAGTACAAGTATGGATGTACGATCTAGATGAAAAACAATAGAAATGGAAGAGTAGCCATTACGATGACTGATAGCAGATTTTATACATTTTATCGGGTATCCGATACCCGCGGGTACCTGTCGGGTAGAC
This sequence comes from Papaver somniferum, assembly GCF_003573695.1. Taxonomy (NCBI): domain Eukaryota; kingdom Viridiplantae; phylum Streptophyta; class Magnoliopsida; order Ranunculales; family Papaveraceae; genus Papaver; species Papaver somniferum. The sequence continues at coordinate 166,632,867 of NC_039360.1, read as the reverse complement.
CTAATAAATACCCGATACTAATCGGTTTCTTATCGGGTCTACCCGACGGGTCCGGTTCGGTTCCGGGTAAACGGGTACCCATTGACAGTCCTAAATATAACACTTTCTTGAACATCTTTATATTTAATAATTAGTCCCTCCTAACTTGTAGGATCCTACTGTTGGAGATGGATTTATGCCAAACTGGGGTCTAAAATCCTATGTGTCACTAAAAATAAATAGATCCACCCTTTCTTGGAGATGCTCTAAGAGACTTTGTCTAACGAGCATTTATCTATGACATTTGATCTGCTACTACCATTTCAGCGCGCTGTTCATAGTTAGAAAGTTTATTGAAGAAGACATGACCCGGCAATATACAGAGAGTTGAGTGAATTATTATCACAATCCCCATACGGGTAACCGGATAAAGCCATTAAGTTCAGCTAATTGTCTTCTGAAGACTATCCATGAATGATCTATGCTTATGGAAAGTAACTTTTTTTAATAGCCCAATAAATCATTGTTCAATGTGATTGTCGATTAATAACCTTGTGGAGGGGCTCTATTGTAGAGCTTTCAAATATTATTGCCGCTTTAATTTGTGGAGTTTCCCACTTTAGTATACTGATAAACATCAATTTCAATTTTGGACAGCCATTTAAGACTTGGCCACCAACCATTTAAGTTGTTATAGTAATTGGCATTTTCGTTTGTCAAATCGCTCATAAGAGATAAATATATTTTGGTAGTTCGACTTCCAACCGTACTTTACCGTCAAATATTCAATATATCCATTATTTCAAATTGGGACAACCATTTAAGACTTGGCCACCAAGATAGTACAAGTAACACACTACAACTATATATCCTAGACTGCTATTACCAAACAGACCACATTAGCTCTTCGCATTTACAAAATATAAGCGAAAGGCGTTCTCGTGTATAGCAAATCAAATTTGATGAAGAGCATAAATTTTAAAATTGCTGAGTTAGTATACCATTACTTGATCCCCGTTATCCCTGTTAGTGTACTTTTTATCCCTCTTATCTTAGTTGAAGCTAGTGATAAGATGAAACATGAGGATGCGTATGAGCTTTGGCATCATCACCATATCATCAGGTGCAATCTATTCGGAACTATTGTAAGTTGTGCGGGAGTCATCGTTTTTGTTTCAGTCATTTACATGAGGAGGAAACATCCTCCAACAGTCTACGTAGTCGATTTCACCTGTTACCGCCCACCTACTCATCTTCAAGTGCCATCTGAATATTTCCTTGAAGGTGTTAAACGTTATTGTAACTTAAGTGACTCTTCCGCTGAATTTCAACGTAAGATTCTCGAGAGGTCTGGAATAGGTGAAGAGACTTGTCTTCCGGAAGGAATGCACATGAAACCTCCAAGTCGGACCTTAGAGTTTGCTAGGAAAGAGGCAGAGGATGTTATGTTTGGATCTTTGGATAATCTCTTCTCCAATACCAACATCAAATCCGAGGAAATTGGTATTCTCGTGGTGAATTGTAGTTTGTTCAACACTACTCCTTCGTTTACCGACGTGATCATTAACAAATATAAAATGAAAAGTAGCGTTAAAAGCTTTGATTTGAGTGGGATGGGTTGCAGAGCTGGAGTCATTTCAGTTGATCTTGCCAAGGGAATACTTCAGGTTCACACAAACACTTGTGCCATTGTCCTCAGCACTGAGAATATTACCTTGTGTGGTTATGATGGAGATGATAAATCTATGATGATAGCTAATTGTTTATTTCGTGTCGGCGGAGCTGCGGTTCTCCTCTCCAACAGAAATCAAGATAAACGACAAGCTAAGTATAAATTAGTCCATACTGTGAGAACTCACTATGGTTCAGACGAAGAAGCTTATAAATGTATGGGCCAGTACGAAGATGACGCTGGTAAACTGGGTGTCTTCCTATCTAAATCTGTCATGCCGGTTGCAGGGTCAGCATTACGGACAAATATCACTACTCTAGGTCCTCTTGTGCTTCCACTTGGAGAAAAACTTCGATATCTCATTAGTACAGTGGCCAACAAAGTAGTAAAGAATCCAAAAACCAAGACTTACGTTCCTGATTTCAAACTTGCATTTGAGCATTTTTGTATACATGCTGGTGGAAGAGCAGTAATCGATGAAATAGAAAATAACCTGAAGCTTTCTCCTGCTCATGTAGAGGCTTCACGAATGACTCTTCATCGATTTGGAAACACGTCATCGAGCTCAATTTGGTATGAGTTAGCCTACATTGAAGCTAAAGGATGGATGGGTAAAACCAACCGTATTTGGCAGATTGCATTAGGAGGTGGGTTTAAGTGTAACAGTGCAGTCTTGGTTGCTCTTAAGAATGTGAAACCATCTCATCTTGTTAGCAGCAACAAGGGCAACCCTTGGGAAGATTGCATTCACAAGTATCCTATGTAGATTTGTTTTGAATTAGCGGTTCACGTGTGCCTGAATAAGACAATTAGTGAAAGAGCTTTCGGATTATTGAAATGTTATTAAACGATTGCAAATTGTATTGTTTAGATAAAAATGTACTCCTCAATCCAGGGTTTGAACATATTGCTATTTACGACATGATAATGAAATGTGTATTCGGATAGGAATTTACGATGAGTCATTGACCGCGCCCGTATTCGGCTTGCAAGGGTAGGGTTGCCTAAGGCTTATAAGCTTTACATTATGGAGAATCCGGACGATGTGGGACTATTTCTAACATAACTATCTATACAATGAGATTTTGATCCAAGAAACTCAAGTGGACGAAAGCACTCTAGATATTCAGTGGTCTTGTGTATTTATGTCGTGGTGGGGAGGAGGGTGCAATCAAAAGCACAGTGGCCCAAGGTTGTGATTGTCGTGATCAAAACAACAAATATTCACGTGGATACTTGCTCATCCTAGAAAATCATCCAGCCGGAAGCTACAACTTTCATTCGCTCGAATACTAGGCCCCGTACGTATTAACTAAAGAGAAACAGGAACCTTTCTGGATATCTAACGGTATCTCGAGGAAGTTTAAAGTGATGGAACAGAAATCTTAAAACCAATAGTAAAAGAATAACTTCAATTTTAACATGCCTAAGGATTAATTCAAGCAGAGAAGAATACATTATTACTGGATATAATCCATTATTTTAACAACGTGATCAACAATTCTCCACTACGGAAACCACCATTTCTGTTTCTCTAAATACAAAACAAAGAAAAGACCCTAAAATCCAACTGCAAAACCCAAAGCAATAATAGCATACAACAACAACTTTTCTTTTGCATTTTTTTGATCGATTTTATCTAATTCATTTGCAGGATTAGTATCGTCATTGCAAACTTTTTTTGTAGCATATCTACACAATAACTCATTTTCTGAAAAAGCGAACCATCCACACTCAGCGTATCAAAATGAGGACTTCGAGGAATTGAGAAATTTCAACTCGTGAAATTCACTAATGAGGTTTAGTGGAGTACCGTCGAGATAATTGTTATTTAACTGGAGAAAGCTCATGGATTTTGTTAATTTAAGCTCATCAGGAACTTTTCCAGTGAGATTGTTGTTTCCAAGTTTTAGGGTACTCAATCTTCGGCAGTGCCCTATATTAGAAGGTATCGTCCCGGATAGTTTGTTGTTAGACAAATCTATATAGCTAATAAATGTGAATCCTGGTTTCGTTGGACACAGAGTAAACGGAATTGAACCTGAAAGTTCATTACCAGCTATACTTATGGTGTAAGCATTAGATAATATTCTTCCTAATTCTAATGAGATTTCATTTCACCACCGAACTTGTTTCCTGATAGAATAAACAACTTTATACCTTGAGGTGGAAAAGGCACTAGACCGTGAAATTTGTTCTTCGACACATCTATCACACGAAGATATTTGAGTTTGAAGAGACAAGAAGGGATAGTTCCTGTTAAACTATTTCGAGACGTTACCAATTGCTCAAGATTCGTCAAAGTACACATGGAAGTAGGGAATAATCCTATGAGATTGCATGATCCCATCCGGAGATAGGAAAGCGATTTTAGGTTTGAGATTGAAGGATGAATAAACCCTGTAATCGAATTTCCAGAGAGGTATGGATATTGCAGCTGAAAAAGATTATATAACGAAGAAGGTAGAGATCCCTGAATCGAACAACCAGGGGCAGAAAGACTGACCAGCAATGGCGCATTAGAAATTGAACTCGAAATCGAGTTGTTTACAACCGTATATGATATCCAAAGTTCTTGTAGTTTATGTTGGAAAAAGATTAATAAAAAAAATAATTTTTTAAAATTTTAATAAAAAATTATAATTTATTGTTTTATTTTGTGAATGAAACTTTTTAGTCCCACATCGTGGAGTTTCCAATTTTTAGTAGTTTTAAGAAACTATATAAACCTTTTAGTCCCACATCGGGGAGTTTTTCTTCTTAAGTTGTATTTGTCAATTATATTAAGAAATTCACTACTTTTGTAAAATTTATGGGAAATGGGTTGCTCTATATTTTAGAGGAACCCCTAAGGGAAAATATTTTATAGCGGTTTTTAAGCATTCGCGATTTTCCTTAACGGTTTTTTCGGAGTTGTCAAGCTCAAGTTGAGCATCTATTCGGAGTTGTCAAGCTCAAGTTGAGCATCTACTACATATGCTAGTAGTAGGTGTATTAGGGTGTTTTATCCTGGAGATATCCGTCCTGTGAGGGCTATAGCATCACTCTTGAGTGTAGCCGGGCGCTAATGTCTTAAGGACAGCGTGTTGAACACGTGACTCACTCTATTTTCCAAAATTTTGCATTGTTGCTGTTGCAGAGATACGGGGAGCTTGTTCGTTTCGTCAAAGCAATCACTTCCATTATAAAGGAGCTAAGTATCAATAACTTTTGCTTATTTGATTTTTCTTTGTTTTTGATTATTGCACCCAACAATCTTAAGACATTAGCATTTGTAATAATCGAAAACGATTGATTGGTTTGTGAATCATGGATGTTAATTGTGGAGTGAAAAAACAAAAACGAATTTCTGGTCAACTGTAGAGTTTCAATTTTATCTTTTAATCTAGAAGGAATTTCGATGAACCCTTTTGACACAACGTAGTAGACATCCTGATAGTTACCCGCGTAAAATTTCAGAATTTTTGGAGTTGTAAAAGTATTTTTTTGATATTTTACAAAACAGAAAAACGTTTCTGAAAAATTCTGACGAGCAAAAAATTGTTGTTAACTAAATTAATTTTTGTGGGGTAACCATGAGTTTTTTGAAACGCTGATTCAAACGAAGTTTGTATATATAGATGTTATCTTCAAAACTCATATTTTACTTTCTGATTTGGAATTGTGATTTGTGAATAAAGGTGTCATCTCCGAGGGACATGGCTAATAGCCGCATGTGGATGGAAACAAATCTTCCAAAGATGGCAAAGGTGAGAACATCGAACGCAACTCTAAGCATGGTCTTCATGATAAAGGTATATTTCGTAAACCTGAATCCGGAATTACTTTAGTTAAGGGTGAGTGTTATGTTTGTAAAATTCCTGGCCACGCGGCAGTAAATTGTAGACAACATAAAAACCTTAATAAGTAGAAAGTTAATGCTAATTTAGTTGAAACAAACTAGAACGAGTTTGGTGGAATGATGTCGGAAGTTATTTTAATAACCAATGTGAGAGACCAGTAGGTGGACTCTGGAGCCACCAAGAATGTTTGTTGAAACAGAGACCTGTTCACCTCCTATCATAGGATAGGGGATGTCGAGAAACTCTTATTGAGTAACTCATATGAAATAGAGGTTGCATAAAAGGAAAAGGTCGAGAAGAAGTTCATATCTGTAATATTCTCACATTGAATGAAGTTTTCATGTTCCGAGCATATGCGAAAATGTTGTATCTTGTTCTGTTGTAGATGGAAAAATATTTAAGATCTTAATTGAATCTGGAAAACTTGTTGTAACTAGGCAGTGATTTTTTTAAGCAAGAGTTATAGGACTTTGGGTCTATATAAGCTTAACGGAAAAACTGATGATGTGAACGTAGTTGATTCTTGTGATATCTTTGTGTGATTGATTGTTTTACGTGGTAGACTTGGAACCGTAAACTTATAAGTCAATGCTTAACTGGCTAGCATAGGCTTCGTACCCAAATTTAGTTTGGATTTTGAACACAAAAGTGAATTCTGTGAAGAATCAAAATATGCAATAAAATCTTTTAGCACAAATGTTCAGAGTAATTCTAAGCCTTTAGAATTAATTCAGTTAGGCCTAGTTGACATGAGTTCAACCCAAAACCACTGTGGTAAAGATGGTTATAACTTCCGTAGATGATTGTACGAGGTACTATCTTGTATACTTGCTTAGGATAAGGATGACACCTTAGAAGCGTTAAGATGTATAAACTTGAAGTTGGAAACCAATTAGAATCCTTGAACATAACAACCGTATCCTTAAGGAGATGATAATTTCCATGTTGATTAGTTCAGGATTACCTGCGGCCTTGTGGGGGGAGGAAGTCCTCTTAACTAGTATATCCTGAATAAAGTACCCTTTTAAGAATCAGATGAAACTCCATATGGTTTATGGAACGGTAGATGACCTTCTTATGAATGTGTCAAAGTGTGGGGGCGTTTGACTAAGATTGTAATTCCTCTTCCTAAAAGAACTAGATTGAAACCAAAAATGTTGATTGTGTTTTCGTATAGGATATATTGAGTATACTTCTACAAATAGATTTTTGGTTGTGTGTTCTGATTTTTTCTGACATTGCTGTGAATATTATTACGGAATCTAGGGATGCTGAGTTCTTTGAACATGTTTATTCTAAACCTGTACCTCATTAGAGATGTGTTGTTGATCCCCTAGATTTATCTTCAAATAGTCAGAACTTATTTTAAAGGAAGATGAAGTTGATGTTGATCCTAAGAGAAGTAAAATAATTAGACTTGAGACTTCTTATGAAACCGACTTCATAATATGCCTAGCTTAGTCTGAGCCACAGACTTGTAAAGAAGCCTTAATATCTACTGAAACCCCATTCTGGTAAGAAGCTTCATTTAGTGAAATGGACTCAGTCCGTTGGAACCAGACTTGGGAGCTTGCTAGTTTACCTCCAGGTTGTAAGACCATGGGATGTAAATGAGTCTTTAAGAGGAAACGATAGGTAGATGAAACTGTGGAAAAATATTAAGCTAAGTTGGTAGCTAAAAGCTATAAACTAAAAGAAGGTGTAGATTTCCTTGATTCTAATTCAATTGTGACGGAAATTACTTCCGTTGAGATACTAATTGTTATTGCAGCCATAAAGAACGTAGAGATACATCAGATGGATGTTAAGACAGCTTTTTTTAAAACTGTGAATTAGGTAAAGAAATTTACATAGATCAACCTGAAGACTTTGTAGTGAAAGGTTGTGAATACAAAGTTTGTAATTTGAAAAATCTTTGTATGGTTTTCAAATAAGCACGTAAACAGTGACATGGAAAATTTAATCATGTGAAAATGGATAGTGGATTTAAATTAATGAATCTGACAAGTATGTCTACAAGTAACTTGTTAAGGATGTCTGTGTAATTGTATGCTTGTATGTTGATGATATGCTTGATACAAACATAGATGTGATCAATTCCACTAAAAACATGCACTGAATGAGAACATTGACTTGAAAGACTTGGGCCCTTTTGATGTAATCTTAGGGATGAGGATTAGAAGATAATCAAACATTTATAAGTCTTAGTCGTTCTCATTATGTTGAGTTGTGCTTAAGAGATACAATCAGTCTGATTGTAAACCTGCTTGTACTTCGTACGACTATTCTTGTTGTCTCAAGAAAAAATAAGGGTAGTGGAGTATCTTAACTTGAATACTCAAAAGTTATAGGATGTCTGATGAATTTAATGAACTGTAAGAGTCCAGACATTGCCTATATTGTGAGTAAGTTAAGTGGATATAATTGTAGTCCAGAGCAAGAGAATTCAGATGCACTGAGTAGAGTATTATGGTACCTAAAATACTCTTTTTATTTATGAAAGGTATCTTGTTGTCCTTGGGACTTTATGATGCAAACTGGATAGTTGACTCAGAGGATTCTAAGTCTACGAGTGGATATGGTTTCACTCTAACATGTGGGTTTGTTGTTGGAAGATTTCCAAACAAACATATCGCTCAATTCATTATGGAATCTGAGAGTATTGTGTTAGATAAAGCATGAGAGGGGGCCGAGTGCCTAAGATGCTTTTTAGAAGACATTCCTCTTTGGCATAGGCATGTGCCAGCTATATCTATACACTGTGTTAGCCAAGCTATAATAGTTAAAGCTAAGAAATAACTAATCTCAATCGACGTTATTTCCATTGATTGGATAAAGTCCAAGGAGAATATCGCGCAATCTTTGACGAAAGGTTTGTACAAAGAGATAGTTAAAAATGCATCGAGGGGGTTGGGGCTTAAGCTCATATATTAAACTTGCCATGAAGGATACTCAACCTTGCTGACTGGAGATCCCATGATCAAGGTTTCGAATGAGACAACTAATTTTTGGTGGGTAAAGGTAAACACTATCAGCGATTTTCATTCTCTGTCCCTTCCCTATGGTGTAGACGTGATAGTGTGACTGCATGTGGACGATGACTTTTTAATAAGTCTTAATGAGTTCTATAGTTTCAATTTAAGATTGAAGTGGGGTGTAGCAGTAACACTCTTTATGGAAACTCACCTATATGAATGAGGAAGTGGGTCGCTTCCTGTGAGAATATGAGCTGATTCTCTAGAGCATTCTGAGAAACAGGATACGTCCAGGGCCAAAACGGACAAAACGGCACGAGCTTGGCAGCAATCTTGGAGATATCACCCGTGGTTGTTATCACGAATTACATCAAATGCTAGCAGTTCAAGACATAGTTCACTGTCTCTAGCAAGTAATTCTGGTAATATCTCACTAAGCAAAGGTTCAAGACCTCATGGACACCTCTGCCTAAAATGGTATTTCCTGCGTTTTTTTTATGTGATTTTCATTTTGATGGTTTTGGTATTACTGGAACTTAGGACCTAAAGGTCACTAAGGGTTCACTAGTTCATGCTTTTTCACTTTGGTGAAAGATACCTATAGTCTCACCATGTGAGAACTAAAGATGAAAGCTCTCAATACTATTATGATTTATGCAATCAATAGTATGACCCTGGGGTCAACACACTTTTGTGTGAGGGAGAGGACGTAGAAATGACTAGTATGATTTCAACACTTGCACGATCAGTCTGTTTGGATCGTGAGGTTGGGATGTTTATTTACCAAGATCTATCTGTGTTTTCATGTTTTATTGAGTTTTCATTCATGTGGGGGATTGTTGGAAAAAGATTAATAAAAAAAAATAATTTTTTAAAGTTTTAATAAAAAATTATAATTTATTGTTTTATTTTGTGAATGAAACTTTTTAGTCCCACATCGTGGAGTTTCCAATTTTTAGTAGTTTTAAGAAACTATATAAACCTTTTAGTCCCACATCGGAGAGTTTTTCTTCTTAAGTTGTATTTGTCAATTATATAAAGAAATTCACTACTTTTGTAAAATCTATGGGAAATGGGTTGCTCTATATTTTAGAGGGACCCCTAAGGGAAAATATTTTATAGCGGTTTTTAAGCATTCGCGATTTTCCTTAACGGTTTTTTCGGAGTTTCCAAGCTCAAGTTGAGCATCTACTACATATGCTAGTAGTAGGTGTATTAGGGTGTTTTATCCTGGAGATATCCGTCCTGTGAGGGCTATAGCATCACTCTTGAGTGTAGCCGGGCGCTAATGTCTTAAGGACAGCGTGTTGAACACGTGACTCACTCTATTTTCCAAAATTTTGTCTTGTTGCTGTTGCAGAGATACGGGGAACTTGTTCGTTTCGTCAAAGCAATCACTTCCATTATAAAGGAGCTAAGTATCAATAACTTTTGCTTATTTGATTTTTCTTTGTTTTTGATTATTGCACCCAACAGTTTAGGCCATTGATGTGTGAACATCATGGTTAGATCGACATGAAGATCATAGTTATAACTTATGTCGAGCTCTTCTAGCTGAGGAAGATAAGGGACTGAACCATGTAGATTACAGCCAGATAACATAGGAATAGACAGTGAAGTCAAATTAGCCAGCTGAATCGGGAATGGAGTTGAGTTTCTTACTGTGATTCATTTTGAGAGATGATAAACGGGAAAGATTTTGAAACTTATGAATGGGGAAAACCGGGCTAGATATATTGCAATAAGAGAGATCGAGCTCCCTAAGATGTGAAAGATACGATATATGTTCACCAAAATTCTCTTCTGGAGATGCTGGCCCGTACAAATCAATACCGCTCAACCTTAATACCCTGAGATTCACTAAGCCTCTCACCCATTTTGTAGATGATGTTTGCAAGCAAGAAGTGGTAGAATAATCAGAAGAAGTGCAAGATAAATCGAGGAATTGTAGAGAGGATATGTTGGTGAGCAGTGTCGAAATTGATGATGAAAAGCTAGAGAAGGAGAGATCGAGATGAGTGAGTGTTGTTAGATTCGAAAATTGATGTGGGACTTGTGATCCCAGGAAGTTATTATAGGCAACATCAAGATACTCTAGATGAGTAAGGTTTAAAAGGGAAGCGGAGAATTTACCCCGTCAATGAAGTGCTCGGTGGATTGGAGGCAACGAGAGCATAAGGATGCATCTTGTAATGATTTTCGAGGTCTTTGTTTCGAAGGTCGACGGAGACGACCCGAAATGAGTCATTGGAACATCTAATGCCATGCCAGTTACAACAGTTTTCATGTTGGCTCCCTTCTTGCCATGAGGATAAACGATTTGAAAAGTCGCTCAAAGATGATTTAAATTCTAACAGAGCACTTCTATCCTCGTCCTGGCAGCAATGTGAGATTAGTGGATATTGAGTGATATTGATCAATAAAAAGAACATAAAATGACGATGAATATAAAGGAGATGAAATGACGCTGCTCGAGTATTCTTACTGAAAGAAGCCATAACTAGTAAGCTTTTGTTGATTTATAAATGTTTTGTTTGACGAATGAATGAATGTGCAGAATGGCTTAGATATGCACTAGTATTTATAAGCTTAAGGATTAGCATTGCTCCAGAACTCCCCACTTGTTCAATTATTAGAGATCGTCTGTATATTCATTCGTCCACTAGACCAGATGGAAATATAATTAGTGACCAAGTAGATTTTCTAAATATTCATTCATCCACTGGACCAGATGGAAATATAATCAGTGACCAAGTAGTCCGTTATTCGTTCAATTAGAGAGTGATCAGGTAAGGTGGAGGAGACTTTCTTAACATTGAATAATTAATTAAGGTTGGCAAATCATCAGTTTTGGAGTTATATGGTCTGGCCGGCAGCATGCTATTTGAGAAGCGAAATGGTGATCGTGCATGATGTTATTCTGTAATTTAATTGAACCAATTTACATACCGACAGAGAAATTAGGGAATAAAAATATTACAACTAGAAGAAAATAATAAGATGCAAGTTGCAATCGGAGGCTCGCCGTGTCATGTCCCAGCTAAGGGCTACCAACATCTGGGTGTCTTGGCCAGTTGGACTGGCCCCACTACCAGACCCAACACCGTTAAATCCACCACTATAAAATTAATTTATTACAAACCTTTACGGCGGCGGGGATTGATCTCCTGACTTCCTCCTTATTGGAGTTAATGGGATACCACTGAGCTATGCGCTTGGACCCAATTTACTGCTTTAGTTATTATCGCATTGTGTCGTTGGTAATTATTAGGAGGTGACTGTGAGAGTGGCGCGTGTGCCTATCCTCACTTATCTTTATATTTTCTTCCATGTTGTCTTTGGCTGTTATCGAATGAATCTAAACCCCTAGTTCGTTTTTTTATCTCTTGTGTGACGATTTGAGTTGTTCTTGAGGCCAACTTGAAGTGTAGATCACTACAATTGGTATCAGAGCACTCGATCTGAGTGACCATTACGATGGTGAACCAAAATGAGTTCAATGATCTTAACAGAAAGGTTACAACCTTCACCAAATACCAGGAGGAAGCTCAGGAAAAAGCAGCTGCGCACTTCAAAAGGCAAGAGGAAGTACAAGTAAAGAATTCTTCAGATATAGCTCAGCTGGTGAAAAATGTTTCTGGTATTGGAGCTATCATAGCTCAAGAGGTGGATAAAGCAGTTAGGAAAGCAACACCAGAGATAGAATCTGTTATTCAACCATCATGATCGAAATTTTAATGGTAGATCGAACACATGAGGTAATAATAACTATTTTTTCTCCAATCAGTATTCACATCATCATATGCCAAAGGTTGATTTTCCTAGATTTGGAGGAGTTAATCCTAGATCTTAGATTAGAAAATTCAAGAAATACTTTCAACTCCATCCGATGGATGAAGAACAAAAAGTACACATGGCTTCCCTGTACTTAGAACATAGAGCTGATGTTTGGTTCCAAGATTACTAGGAGGGTAGAGAAGTAATAATATGGGAGGAGTTCATCCTTGATATCACCTCTAGATTTCAAGAGTTGGGTCATGATGACATTGTGGGCGAGTTCAACAAATTAAGCCTATCAAGAAATATTTGAGGAGTTGAAGGCATTAATAATTGCCAAAAACAAATACCTCACTGAAGAATACTTTACTTACAGTTGGATCAGTGGGTTGAAGGAAGAATTGAGGATAGTTGTGCAAATGTTTAGCCCAACTGGCTTGAGACAAGCCATTCACTTAGCCAGAATGCAAGAAGCACTCTTAGAAACTACTTCCAAGAGGAGTAAAGCTGCTAGAAGGTTACCTCCTCTACACATTCCAAACAACAATATGGCTATTGTGACTTCTCCAAAGTCTAGTACTCCATCACCAAGACAAAGTAATACCCCCAGTCCAAGATTACCCCCAATCAAAAGATTATCTTATGCATAAATGAGGTCTAGAAAGGAGAGGGTCTGTGCTATAATTATGATGAAGTTTTCAGCAAAGGACACAAATGCATTAAGCAACAATTATTTATGTTAGATGCTGAAGAGTCACCTAGAGGCTCATCTCTTATTCAAGAATTGGCTGAAGAAGATGTTGAGATATCACTACATGCTCTCTCAGGTAATATATCTCATAACACTATTAATATTCAAGGAAAGTGTAGAAATAGAAGGTCACTCACCATTCTAATTGATATTGGGAGCACCTATAGTTTCTTGGATCCTGAAGTATCTAAAGTTAGTGGTTATTTCATTGAACCTACTCCTTCATTCCAAGTAGTTGCGGCTTATGGAAATAAGCTACTCAGCACAGCCAAATGCTCAAGTTTTCCATGGAGCATGCAAGGACATCGGTTTGATTTTGATTTGAGACTATTACCCTTGGGAGGTTGTGATATGGCCTTAGGGGTGGACTGGATGAAGACTATTATCCCTGTGCAATTTGACTTTTCAAAACTATCAATTTCATTTAGTAGGAAGGGTGAGAGTATTGAGTTAATTGGGATGTCAGATGCTCCAAGCATTTCCTTAATGACATGAGAGGAATGCAACAAACTTTTGAAGAATGAGAAGAAAAAACAAGTATTCATTGGACAATTATGTACAACCAGAGTCATTGAGTCAGACACCACTATACATGAATCCCTCAATCCTATCCTCATATCATTTGAGTCAGTATTCAAAGAACCCAACACCCTACCTCCAATCAGAAACCATAATCACCAAGTTCCTCTTAAACCACTTTCAACTCCTCCAAACCAGATACCCTACAGGATTCCTTATGTGCAGAAGGAGATAGTAAAGAAGTTGGTCCAAGAAATGTTAATTGTTGGAATCATCGAGCCAAGTCATAGCACATTCTCTTCTCCAATTCTATTAGTAAAAAAGAAAGATGGAAGTTGGAGATTCTGTGTGGATTACAAGAAGGTAAATGAAATAACTATAAAGAATAAGTACCCCATTCTAGTTATTGATGAGCTACTGGATGAGCTGAAAGGATCAAAGGTATTTACAAAAATTGATTTAAGAGCAGGGTATCATCAAATCAGGGTAGCCATTTCAGATACTCATAAGACTGCATTTAAAACTCATCAAAGGCATTATGAGTTTCAAGTGATGCCTTTTGGGATCACTAATGCACCTGCCATCTTCCAGGACTTAATGAATGAGGTGTTCAAGCCATTCCTAAGAAAGTTCATCTTAGTTTTCTTTGATGACATCTTGATATATAGCCTGACATGGAGACTCATCAGCAACATCTTACTTCAAGTCTGTCTCTTCTCAAGGAACATTCTTTGTATGCCAAGTTAAACAAGTGTTATTTTGGGAAAGTACAGATTGAACACTTAGGGCACATCATAAGTGGAGAAGGGGTAGCTGCAGATCCTGAAAATATTTCTTGTATGAAGAGATGGCCTAATCCAAAGACTATCAAGGAACTAAGAGGGTTCTTAGGCCTCATAGGATACTACAGAAAGTTTGTAAAGGGTTATGGGTTGATTTGAAAACCTTTAACTGACTTACTTAAGAAGAATAACTTTCTTTGGAATGAAGCAGCCTAGCTGGCATTTGAACAATTGAAAGAAGCTGTGACAACTACTCTTGTACTTGTATTACCAGATTTCTCAACACCTTTTGACTTATCCACTTATTCTTGTGATAATGGAGTGGGAGCAGTTTTGATGCAGAACAAGAGGCATATTTCATATTTTATCAAAGGAATGGGTACCAGATTTTTAGCTCTTTCAACATATGAAAAGGAGATGATGGCAGTGACAAAGTGGAGAACATACTTACTGGGAAATAAATTTATAATCTACGATGACCAAAGTATTAAATACTTTGTGGAGAAAAGAATACACACCACTCTTCAGCATAAATGGGTCTCCAAACTTTTGGGTTATACTTATGAATTGAGATACAAAAAAGGTACTGATAATAAGGTGGCAGATGCCTTGTCCAAAGTAGTAATAACTGAAGATTCTAGTTGTCAGACTATGACCCAGGTTAACCCAACTTGGTTAGAAGAGGTCCAACAAAGTTATAAGGTAGTTCATATTATCTAAACAAAAATGACGAACTACGGTCGTGCTTGATCCCTTCGAGCAATGGGGAGGGTACGTAGGCAGCCGTTATGCGGTTCAGCACAACTCTACAAGGTTTTTCATATCGTCTTGGAAGGGTTGGTTTCTGCTTGGAAGTTCATACCATCCACTCGGAGATGATTGCAACATTGGCAATATATATCTCGTTGGTTGAGGTAGTTGCAGCACTGGTTGTTCATACTACCTAGTGAAGAGATGATAGTTGTCTCTCTGAGATAGTTCATACTCTCTGATAACTGTCCAATCCGTAAGAAAAGAGATGATTATTACTGTTCGAGGTAATTCATATCATTTGTCTAGGCTTGTGAGTTAACAATGGTTATTATCATGAGAGGTAACCTACATGATATGAGAGGATGGTTGTTTCATATGATGGCAGTTCATACCATCGACCTTCAGATGATTGCTAGCTCTTCGAGCAGTTCATATTATCTGAGAAAGATAGTCGGTTGACCTTGAAAGAAAACTGTGAATTTCCAGGCCAGAAATGGCACCCCACCTATGGGTGGCAACCCGTAAGACCGTTTGTTTGATAACGGTGGCTGGTATTGGACTACCCTGGCACTGAATTACCGTTTGTTTGATAACGGCGCGTTCTGTCAGGCCTTAATTGGCACCCCACCTACGGGTGGCAACCCGGAAGACCGTTTGTTTGATAACGGTGGATGGTATCGGACTACTCTGGAAAGAGACATTGTGTCTACACAGTAAAGACGATGGAAATCAAGTGTTGGTTTAAATGACCCTTCGAAAATTTGGTTGCTTTAGTGGCGTATTGGGAAGTCATAGCTTGCCAAGCGGGTCGTAACCCGACCCGTTGGAAGCGAAAATTTTCTGGTCCGTCACAGTTAAGCTATGAAATTCTTTAAAGTTGTGATGATGTTGTTAAACTATGAGAAAAATCAACAATCAAGGGACACTTTCTCTTCTCCTCAATGTTTACTGATTTTTTAAGGATATACAACTCTAGGGTTTTATGAATCATGAAGGCTTCTCCAAGGAAGCAATACAAGTTTGGAGTTAGAATTATCTTAATGAGGAAGATCCGATTTCTTTAGGTACCCCAAAGTGTGGAAAAAGCATAACTAAAATCTGTATATCGGTATTGAAATTAGTCAAGTTGTTCGTGGCTACATTCCGTAAAACGAGAATCATATACAATATCGTTCGTTCGACTTCTATCTCGTGATACGCACATCATCTAGTGCTAAAATTTTCACATGTTCTCAGATGTCGTGTTGTTCAGGAATGGTATAAATCCCAAGAGAAACAAATCATATTGGTAATGGAATACATGTGACACTCGTGACTGGATTTTGTGGTACACTGAATGACAGATTTTATAATGGTACTATGTGAATGGCCCAAATATTTACCTTAGAAGTTATAGCTCTGTAAGCAAGGCATACTTGTTCGCATGATTGCTTCGTATTAGAAAAGAATGAATGGTTTACACAGTTCAACAACAACGAAAGTTTGATTGACATGCGATTGGACCTCTTGTATTCACATTACTTACTCATGGATTTGAAAGTATCTGCCTTGTGGTTGATTTTTTCTGTCTTTTATAGTACCTAACGGCAGTATGGATGTTCACTGTTATAATAAGAATGTTTTATTGTGGGTTAAAACCATGGTTAGCAGCAATGAAAGCAGAAGCTAGCTGATGTTATTGTTTATGAGATTTGTTTAGAGAAATCGATTGTATGTCTCCTTTCCATTTTCAAGATATGTTTCGGGACTAGGTGCTTGTAAGAATTTTAGTATGATGTTAGTACATCTCACCTTTAAGAAGATCATTGTTAAACTTTAATACTTCCATGTATTATATAACTCCCATGAATAGTCTGTTGAAAATAGAAATGTGCTTGAACTTTTATTGTGTATATTCGGTATCCAAAGTGGACAGACTTCAATAGTTTTGTTTTATCATTTAATAGTATATATAATACTATGGGGTTTTGATATGTTACAAAAATGAAGTTTGGTGTGTCCGCCGAAGTACCATATGTATCATATTTGAAATTATAATGTCACTTTAGCAGTAAATCCTTATTCCACAAGAGAGAACTAAAAAATAAACTCTCTAGCCTCCTTATGATTAACATAATAGATGATTTAGATGAAGTCTCCTTTTGTATGTGCGATGTTATATTCTACTGTTGGTTTTAAGTGGAAAATACAAATGGTTGGTGTCGAGGCCGTCATTGAGCCATTAATTGATCATTACTAGTGTGACTACTGCTACGTTCTATTGTGCATGGACAGGGGTGTCGACAATGTAAAATTAGGGATAGTTATTGCATCCCAATTCATACTATTCGTTCTCAGGGATAATTTCTGCTATTAAAGGTAGTTCATATTATCTAAAAAAAATGATGAACTACGGTCGTGCTTGATCCCTTCGAGCAACGGAGAGGGTACGTAGGCAGCCGTTATGCGGTTCATCACAACTCTACAAGGTTGTTCATATCGTCTGGGAAGGGTTGGTTGCTGCTTGGCAGTTCATACCATCCACTTGGATATGATTGCAACCTTGGAAATATATATCTTGTTGGTTGAGGTAGTTGCAGCACTGGCTGTTCATACTACCTAGTGAAGAGATGATAGTTGTCTCTCTGAGATAGTTCATACTCTCTGATAACTGTACAATCCGTAAGAGAAGAGATGATTATTACTGTTCGAAGTAATTCATATCATCTGTCTAGGCTTGTGAGTTAACAATGGTTATTATCATGAGAGGTAACCAACATGATATGAGAGGATGGTTGTTGCATATGATGGCAGTTCATACCATCGACCTTCAGATGATTGCTAGCTCTTCGAGAAGTTCATATCATCTGAGAAAGATAGTCGGTTGAGCTTTAAAGAGTATTGTGAATTGTCAGGCCAGAAATGGCACCCCACCTACGGGTGGCAACCCGGAAGACCGTTTGTTTGATAACGTTGGATGGTACCGGACTACCCTGGCATTGAATTACCGTTTTTTTGACAACGACGCTTTTTGTCAGGCCTTAATTGGCACCCCACCTACGGGTGGAAACCCGGAAGACCGTTTGTTTGATAACGGTGGCTAGTATCGGACTACTCTGGCAAGATACATTGTGTCTACATAATAAAGACGATGGAAATCAATTGTCGGTTTAAATGACCCTTCGAAAATTTGGTTGCTTTAGTGGCGTATCGGGAAGTCAGAGCTTGTCAAGCGGGTCGTAACCCGACCCGTTGGAAGCAAAAAAAATTTGGTCCGTCACAATTATTGTGCTCGATGTCTTATCACATCCATGGTTATTTGATTAATAACCTACCAATCACATATTATTACATAAGAGATCTTGGATGATCACTTAAAACGATTTTTTTGTTTAAAAAATCATTCCAGCTTATGTGTGATATGTAGATATGGTTGGTTCGGGTGTTTCTTGATGTCTAGTTTTGACAATATTCGATGTTGATCAAGAAGGTTCAATGGTTTCTATTTTTTTGTAATTTCTAGTTGAGATCCTTACATGGGATTGATTCTTAGAATAAATCCTTATTATGGAATCATCCATTAGAATAGATACTTGAATCACCTTGTGAATTTGTTAATGTCCAAGAATGGTATCAAATGTGGGGAGAGTTCAACTTGAACTTATGCTTAATTAATATATATTTTTGGGGAGTGCGACTGTGGAATTATAGGAGATGAGTGTACCTTTATCTCTCTTTAATGAAGACGCTAAGTTTATTTAGTAAAGTCGTCATATTATCTTTAGTCTCGATAACTCTTTTCTGTAGCTCATTGAGATCCCTTTTTCTTTCAACTTTATCAATTTTGTTGACAAAACGGGGGAGTATTATTTAGTAGTACTCTATTATAGCATATAACTATCCGGAGCATTATGTAAGGGGAATTGCAAGTTGTAGATTTCATCTATTATGCAAAACAGACAAGTAAGGACAAAGGATGAGAACATATCACCGTAGTATTGCTTCAAAGTTTTGGAACAATGTAATTTGAGGTAGGTAAAAATACTAAGCACTGATTTAACATCCATTGAGTAGAGTTTGACTTTGTCATTATAGAAAATCTATAAACATGTATTCTCATAAATTATTATCACTACAGATCTTAAATAATAAAGGTGCTGAAACAATCATATGCAAAACCATAGAAGAACTTGAAGTACGAATAATTCAAGCAGATGTTGAAGATTCAAGAAATCAAGCATGATGGATATTCGACCTGAAAGGTTTATTTTGTTGAATCCATATGTATTGATAGTTTAGTCACTAAAATTAACAAAGGGATATATTGTTAGAGCTTCGCTTGGTTAAACTCGCAAGTTTTTCTATCTCAAGCTTGTCATCAATTTCAAATGTACAAAACTATATCTTGATTTCTAGTCTATTAAAGTCGAGTCACAGAATATAATTAGAGTACGGTAATTAAGTACCAGACATCATTGAATAACCCTCGAAGACTAAAGACTGAAGAAAAAAAACATATTTGTAAGAACTTCATCAACAAAGAGGTATGTGAAGACTGACCTATCATATTTACTCATGACATTTATCATTCTATCTTATGAGACTATGTCGATTGTATGTTTAGTAAATTTAATATTACAAAGAAGAAATTTTGAGTTCAAGCTTGACTTGGGTTAAACTTTCGAAATATGATTCAAGCAATGGGTGTTCCAAATCCTTAACGGTGTTGGTTAAAAATAATTCATTGTTCAAAAACTATTTTTGATTAAAGGTAATCATTTGAAAATTTCCCAAGCAATAAGACATATTGCATATGGCTATTGGGAATGTTTCACAATAATTATGTGGGGAAGAAAAGTGCTTGACAATATGTAAACATACTTATATGTTCCACCAAAGTCAGTCTGAATTCCACATACTGTAGAGGTTTACAACCCGATGTGCAAGCCTGTTACATCTGATTTCGTGAATTAGGTAGGTTCACAAGCCCGGTTTGCAAACCTCTACCATCTGACTTTCTGGAACAGCCAAGGTTTGCAAACCCTTTTGGCATGACTTTCGCGAACTGCCAAGGTTTTTAAACCCTTGTGGTCTGACTTCGTGAACTGTCAGAGGTTTTCAAACCTGTATAGTTCCATTCTAACAGAAGTACACAAACTATTCTATAAGTTTATGTTCGACTTTTCTACGTTTCTCATAGACACTTATAAGACAAAATTTATTCAGTAAATAATATTGTGATTGTGGATCATTGATTAGTCTTGAGTGTTGTTGAACACCACTAGCTATGTACGTGTTTGTAATTTCAAAGGTTGTTGAGCCGCTAAGAACCATTATTGTGCACAGTTACATAACCCTGGACCATAATGCATATTCTTCTGTGTATTTTCAAGGCGAACTTTTCACATGCTTACATGAATTCCTAATAAGAATTTCATCTAAACTGAGAAAGTGTTTGCTTGGATTTCAAGCTACCTTAGCTTGAATTTAAAGCTAGCAAATTCTTGAAAATCTAAAAATAGAGAGACTCTTGCAACTGAATTTCTCAATTCCTAGAACTCTTGTGTCCTAGTTACTAAGATAGAGTCGTCCTCTATAACCTAGGTTCTTCATAGATTTGTATTCTAGGTTACGACTTTGAAGACTTCACTTAGGGGAGGTGAATTCCAAGCTGTAGGCTTCACCTATCATGCAAAAGAGACAGGCAAGGACTAAGGAGGAGAACATATCACTGTAGTATTGCTTCAAAGTTTTGGTACAGTTGGAGTTAGTGGTAGGTAAAATACTACTCACCAATATAACAACCACTGAGTTGTTTGACTTTATCATTTTAGAAAAGCTTTAAACGAATATTCTCTTAAGTTATTATCGCTACAGATCCTCAACAACAAAGGTGCTGAAACGATCATATGAAAAACCATATAAGAATTTGAAGTACGAAGAATTCAAGAAGATGTTGAAGATTCAAGAAATCAAGCACGATGGATATTTGAGATGAAAGGTTTATTCTGTTGTATCCATATGTATTATAGTTTTGTCAATAAAGTTAGCAAAGGGGGATATTGTTAGAGCTTCGCTCAGTTAAACTCACAAGTTTTGTTGTCTCAAGCTTATCGTTAATGTCTAATGTATAAACTGTATCTTGATTTCTAGTATATTAAACGTTTGGTACCCAATAAACGTCCAACGCGTAGATTTGGTACCCAACATTTGAAAAATTAAGGGTTGGTACCTTGACCTACCGTTGACTGTTGAAGTTAGCGCCTGACCAGATAGTTTTCTTCTTTTATCATTTTTTTTATTCAAAAGATATGTAAAGTTACCGGTATATCCCTAATAAAAACCTCGTATCTTAGTCATATTCACACCGCCATTGATGCAGAGACATGGATTGGTTGAAACACTGATTTTAAGAAAATAACCAAATGAAAAAAGAATATGCATATTAAACTGGGTGTTTTAGGCGGAGTGGATAACTCATTTTCTTATCCCCTTTAACCCAAATTTAGAAGAAATAGGAAGACCGTCGAGAGGAAACGAAATAGTAAGATGTAGTTCCACGGTGTAGTTAGGAAATCAAAGTAGTGTATCAAAGTAAAACCCAAATTTCAAAACCAATTCAAAAAACAAATCATCTTCTTTTTCTACTGCTCCTGATTCAAATTTCCCCAAAAGATCATTCAATAATGAAAACCCCCAATTTTGCTTCTTTTACAGAGAATCAATCAACATTAGAAAAATTTATTGAAGGCAAATCAAATTTAGCAGACACCCTAGATTCTATAAAATGTCGAATCAATAGAAGCATTAAAGAAAGTAGAAGAAGGAAGGGTTAATAGAAGTGGCAGAGACAAAAAATGAAATGCTTACTGATGGTACTTTTGATTTGGTTATGTACGGTTAAAATTGGTTATAAAAGTCATGTACTAATGACAATATGATCTCCATAACCTGTTTGTCAAAAAGTTCCAATTGAATTTTCTTCTTCGCAACCGATGATAGTCCGTCATTGACGATGATGATAATCAATGGAGGTTGAAGAAGATTAAGAGTGGTTTTAACTTCTGGGAAAGACACGAAGTGTTTGGTCTTTTCTGTTTCAGATTCCAAACAAATTGTGGGATTATCGAGTAAGGAAATAAATATCCAAGCAGGAGATGGGTAGAAGATAATAGTTCTAAGGGGTAAATTCGTCAAATCAGATAATACTTTGATAGGAATGAGTAAAAACAAATTAAGGATTAATCAAACGTTGACTTCAGCAATCAACGGCGGGTCAAAGTACCAACCCTTAATATTTCAAATGTTGGGTACCAAAGTTAGGCGTTGGATATTTCCTAGGTACCAAATGTTAAGTAGCCTTATATTAAAGTCAAGTCTCGGACTATGATTAAAGTATGGTACGTAGTTAAGTACCAGACATCATTGAATAAGTCTCAAAAATTAAAAACTGAAGAACAAACAAATATTTTTACGAAAACTTCATCAACTAAGAGGTAAGTGAAGACTGGCATATCCTATTTACTCATGGCGTTTACCGTTCTATCTTATGAGACTATGTCGTATGATTTAGTAGATTTAATATTGGAAAGAAGAAATTTTGAGTTCAAGCTTGTCTTATTTAAACTCTTGAAATACGGTTCAAGTAATGGATGTACTAGATCCTTAACAATCTTAGTTAAAAACAATTTATTGTTTAAGAACTATGTTTGTTTAGAGGTGATCATTTGAAAATTTTCCAAGCAACAAGACATATTGCATATGTCTATTGGGAATGTTTCAAATTAATTACGTGGGAAAAACAACTGCTTGACAATATGTAAACATACTTGTATGTTCCACCAAAGTCAGCCTGAATTCTACGTATAATAGAGGTTTTCATACCCGGTTTGCAAGCCCGTTACATATGAGTTCATGAATTAGGTAGGTTCACAAACCCGGTTTGCAAACCCCTATCGTATGACTTTCGCGAACTGCCAAGGTTTGCAAACCCTTTTGGCCTGACTTTCACGAACTTCGAAGGTTTTCAAACCTTGTGGCCTGACTTCGCGAACTGTTAGAGGTTTGCAAATATAATCAGTTCTAGTCTGGTATAAGTACATAAACTATTTTATAGGTTTGTGTTCGAATTTGTTATGATTCTCATAGACACTTCTAAGATAAAATTTATTCACTAAATCACTTTGTGATTGTGGATCATTGATTAAGTTTTGATTTTTATTGAACACCACTATATGCTTGTAAGTTCAAAGGCTACTGGGCCGCTATGAACCATCATTGTGCATGGCTTCAGAACCCTGGAAAATAATATTAATACATATTTTTCTGTGTAGTTTCAAGGAGTACTTTTCACATGCTTATATAAATTCCTATAAGAATATAAATTAATCTGAGAAAGTGTTTGCTTGGATCTTAAGATATTGACGAACATGGTTGTGTTGCTGTTGGTTGTCGGATAATCTTGGCGCTCCATCGGACTCCTTTTTCTGCATGATGAATATACATATTTTCTTTTGATTTAGCAATATATCTTTCGAACGAATGTATATCGTTATGTACTCCCTCCGTTTCAAAATAATAGGCTGGTCTCATGTGCAATTTGTACATGAAACCAAACTATTTTTTAAAACGGAGGTAGTAATTATAACATTATTCAAAGTATGTTATCAGTTAGCCTTTTTAGACATTCCTCACTGTTGGGTGTAATGCCTGCCTCGTCTGAAATTGTTTCTAACCAAAACGATACATTTTTAAAGATCATTAACTTCGGCGACGAAGTTCCGGGTCTAAATACGCCCACGAGTAATAGTCCATCGACCTCGTTTTTTCTGGTCACTCAACTTTCCATTGGAGGATGTCGTCCCTTTATTTTCCCATACATGATTTCCCATCTGACAACAGTCGTTTGTTTTCGGGATCTCTCTCTTATGTAGGAATTACTGTTTAATCCAGTTTTTCATGACCCAGTTAATGGCTAGTCCACTCGTGAAAAACATTTACTCCCTAGTCCAAAAACATGTTTTTGGACTAGATTATTTACTCTCTAGTCCAAAAACTTTGTGGAGATTATAAAGTGTGTTTTCTAAATGCCTAAAACGCTCTTCCAGATCTAATTAGTATCAACACATGTAAATGTTACTATTAGTATCAATATGGTGTTACTACATATTAATATGTACTATACTAGTAGTAACAAAAATATGTTACTAGTAAATTAGGTAACTAGTTTACTAGTATACTAGTAAAGTAAACTAGTTTACTAGTATACTAGTAGTAACTAGTAGTAATATGTAGTATCAATATGTAGTAACTAGTATACTAGTATACTACTAGTATTAACTAGTAGTAATATGTAGTATCAATATGTATACTAGTATACTAGTAGTAATATGTAGTATTAATATGTAGTAACTAGTATGTAGTAACTAGTAGTAATATGTAGTATCAATATGTATACTAGTATACTAGTAGTAATATGTAGTATCAATATGTAGTAACTAGTATTAATATGTAGTATCAATATGTAGTAACTAGTACTTTACTAGTAGTAACATATGCAGTATAACATAACAATATTAATATGTAGTATCAATACATAACATAACAGTATTGATATGTAGTACATAACATATTGATACAACATATTGATATGTAGTATCAATATATAACATAACAATATTTATTTATATGTAGTCAAAACATATTGATATGTAGTATCAATATGTCGATACTACATAGTGATATGTAGTATCAATACATACTTCTAGTAACATACTACTAGTATGTAGTAACATACTACTAGTAACATATGTAGTAACATACATAGTGTTATATGTTGGGGTTAGTAGAGTAATTTTACTCTTTTCAAAATTTTTTTGGACTAACGAGTAAATATATTTTCCCGTTGGACTAGCCACTAACCCGGGTCGGGTTTAGTGGAGTAAACGACAAAGTTCTCATCTCTTATTCCTTCGCCGAATTCGTTCTAGGTACGAGATCCACGTTCTGAGTGGGGTGTTTTAGGGGCCCACTGAAATCCGTGTCTCAATTTTAGCTGATCTTGAAAATGGGAAAAGTGCCTCGGACGGAAGTATTTAATGCTTGTCACAAACTTGGTTCTCCAGTATTTGTGCTCTCAGATCTTTCCACGTGCCGACATGATTTTACCACACAGACCCTGCCACAAACTTAAAATTGTACCAAGGTCATACTAGTCCCGGTAGCAACTCAGGTTGCCGCAATCTTAGCGGCTTATGACAACCTACGTATCTCAGGTTGCTGCAATCTTGGTGGCCCTTGACAACCTACGTACAAGAAGTGAACAGTAGAGACTAGAGAGACATTGACATCACAGTATTGTAAAAAGAAATAAAATAAAAAAGAAAAACAGAATTATTGTATAGGTAATATATATCTATTCATCCCTCCTCTCCCACAAAGATATTTTCTTCATTTCCACTTTACTCATTCCAAAGCCAAAACTCAATAGACAGGCAAACCCAATTTCCAGCTCTGTAAACCCTAGATTTCATCATCCAGTCATGGAGTATTTCAAGTCTCTACCCCAAGAGGTTACACTGGATATATATTGAGTCGAGTACCGACTCAATCGGTTATGGATTGCAAGTTGGTATGTACAAATTGGAGAAATCTTCTTCGCCATCCATCATTCTATCAGATGTACCTGCATCATCTTATCCATTTTTATTTTTTTTTTGTCTAAAAAGGTTAAAATTCTATTGAAAATGAAAAAAGAGAATACAAGAGAAGAAGACGCCTAAGCGCAACAAGAGAAGACTGAAAAGCCGACCCAAACAAACAGCTGCCACAAAGCTAGCAAACCTAGCAAACTAGAAGAAAAGTTCAAGAGCATCACGAGAATTCTACAGCTTCTTCTTGGCAGAAGCTCTTTTTCCTCTACCTAAATCCTCACTGCTCGGACCCAAATCCTTTTCTGCTTTCAAGGATTTGTATCTATCTACAATGCCACTATCATCTTATGCATCCTTCTGATTCTTCTGCTGCTCATTCTGGTAAGACGGGTTTCCTTGCTTTGACTGATCGATCTGAGAACCCTTATGAAACTGAGAACATTCAAAAACTTTACTATTTTGAATATAATGATGAGAAGAATCATGATTCCATTCAGAGAATTACTAGGATTCATGTAACCCCTCCATTTCCGAATGCTATATTTATTGGTTCGTGTAATGGATTGATATGTCTTTCTCGACCCCCATCTTTTCCGTTACGAACCGATTCACTTATTTCAATATGTAACACCATCACCAAAGAATTTGTTCTGCTTCCTCCAATTAAGAGAGATTCTTGTGATATTGATGATGTGGAGTGGACAAGCGGATTTGGTTACGTTTCTTCGACAAATGAATACAAAGTTGTAATATTAGAAGTATGTACAAATCCTCTTATACACTCTAGGCAGTAGCAATGGATGGAGAAACCTTGGAAACATCAATCTTGGATCCATCGAATTTTGGTCACGAGGTATCTTTGCTAATGGAACTCTTTATTGGAAGAATTTTGAATCAAAACTGATCATCACCTTCGATTGGGCTGAGGAAAAGCTTTGTGAACATTTTTCACCACCTCCTTTACCACAAGATAATTCTTGGTAGCTTAATAGCATGGGGGTTTTGGATAGGTTTTTGTTTTTTGCGTTTCTCTATATGTTGAAGAAGTCAGATGTTGTGACGTATGGCTATTAAAAAAGAAGAAAGAAAATCATGACATGAAAGAGCGAGATCAACATCAATCACTGGGTTGGACTAAAGAGTTTAGGTTATTTGACACCGAAGTGAGTTACTAGCCTTTACGAAGACTGACAGTGTTTTAACTTACACTATGAATTATCTCAACATCTACGACACAAAAGCTTTAACCTCGAAAAGTATTCTGAAATTTCAGGAATGTATTGATGAAGTATTCCCTCACAAGAACACCTTAGTTTCATTGAAAGAATGAGGGGAAGAAGATGTGAAGATAATGGAGGCGGTTGAAGTTGAGGAGGCAGAAAGCCATGATCAGCCTCTGAAGCAGCTCTAGGAGGAGAGTTACCTGCATAGTTAGCTATAAACTGGTAATCTTTGTTGAGTTTCATTTTCAAGTATATTGTGAACACGCAGATCAAAGTCATCCGAGTATTCACAAACAATGCGCGCAGACTCATGACAATACAATAAATAGGCTGCGCCTGATGGGAACATATGGGTTATGTCGAATCCTTGACTCAGAGTTCTAATACTCTTCCTCGTCTCATCAATTACAATCATTGTCCTTAGCTCATACAATAAGATAAATAATGGACGAAGTATAAAATATACAAACATGATATGCTATAATTAACGGATTGAATATATAAAGTATGGATGTATGAACATAGACGAAAAGATTAACTTATATGATTCTCACTCAGATCCCTGTCTCCGACATTGGGTTTATCATTATATGGCGGGGATTACCGAAATAGTCGAATGACTTTGAGACTAATATAAGCCTGCGTAGCAGGAGGAACCTCACTTACACTCTCTCTTTCTCTGTCTCTCTCCTCTTCTCTACTCAATGTTTTTCCCTCCCCCTCTTCACTTGGGAGAGAGGGGTATTTATAGGGTGGTTACGTGGGGTCCATTTCTGAATCCCGTTGTAACCTTATCCTCTTGTGTCTTGTGCCGCTTACGCAAAGGTCTTCGTGTTCTTGATTCTCTCCGCGTATTCCGTTTGAATATTCAGTGCCATCTGCGCTTCCTCCACAGGCTGACTGACACTTATATTGTTTGAGGGTATTTAATGCGGGTAGTTGAGATGTTTGTCCGTGGTAGATAGCTTTCCTCTGCCGTTATCTTGTCTGCGTCAGTCTGACTATCCCCAGCCGTAGATCTTAGATCTTTCTGGGGATAGGATAAAGTGAATCTCAGGTTATCCTTCAGTGCTTCGCAGTGTTTAGTGTTTCCGTCTTCCTCGATCCCCTACCGTTGGATCTGGTGGGTGGCGTCACTATCTTGATAAGGCGCGTCTCTTGGCTGTCCACGTGTGATATCATACCTTGATGTTCTCAGCCGCATGTCCTCCACGTGTGTCTTTATGGACACGTGGCGGAAGATGAAATGTGTACCTACAATTTGCCCCTTTTCATCCTACTGGGCGGTTAGTCGAAGTGGGAAGAAAAAACGTGTTACTCTCTTCATCTTCTCTTTATTATTTTCCTAGATTTTAGGGCACGTTCCCCACTATTTGCAATAACTTCTTCTTGGGTGGTGGGGCGGTTTTATTTATCTTTGTATATATATATCAGAAGGAATATGCAAATTCTCTAGTCATAAATTTCATTCCTTCTCTTTCCTCAGAACTTTTGTTCTCTGCTTTTGTTTCCTTGTTATTAATTGTTGCTGCTACTGCTGCTGCTGTTGTTTTTGTCTTTGTTGCTGCTGCTGTTGTCGTTCCTCGGAGATTTTCTGCTGTTGTTGTTGTTGTTCCTCGAAGCTTTGTTTACGACCCTGATTTTTCCTTTATAGGTAAGTGGTTCTACCGTGTATGATTATCTTTTTAAAAATATATTCGTTTTCGTTTGCTGCTATATGTGTTTGTGATGAAGAACATATATATAGATGTGTGTATGATTGCCAATGTTCGTCATTATAAACAATAATGATATCGTCCTTCGTGGATGGTTTCCCCTATTTTTTATTTCCTATTTTTATTTAGGTTTTGTTCTTATTTTCCATCGGGTTCATGATTATGAAGAACTGGGTGAAATTGGGTTTTTTTATTTTCGTTTTGTATCCGCGGAAATCTGAAACTTGTTTGTGTACTATGCAGACATGGATGATCATCCGCGGGTTTCTTATCAAACTCCACCGCCTAGTCCGCGTGGATCTCCTCCGCGTAGGGATCCTGATGTTTCTCCGCCTGGTGGAGGTTCGTCTAAATCTTCTCAAGGTGATGCCCGCGTTCATAGGGTTTCGTCTTCTTCTGGTCAGAGGCGCTTAACTTCTAAGAGGAGTGAGTCGCATAGAGGGAATACGCATAAGGGGGGCCGGCCAAAAGAGACTCCTGGCTCTCGGTATGCTGTTTCTCGTCCCTTAGCTAATCCGCGTGATGATCCTAAGAGACCGCAGGATGTCCTACCTCTTCGGTCAGTGGCGCCTCCTTCCGCGTCTCATCAACATCCTCTACCTCCCCCTCCAGTGTCTCAATCCAAGAGGAGGTCTTCGAAAGAAGTGATTTCGAAGACTGATGCATCTAAGGTTCAGCCTAAGATAAAAGCTTCTGATAGAAACCCTTCGAAGGATTCTGCGTCTGATCCCGTGGAGGAGGAGGATATTTCTCAGGGATACGCAGCGTCGCTGTTGGGGAGAAGAAAGTGACCTTAAAACATATTGATATGGAGGTTTCCAAGGAAAAACATGGTCTTCAACTATTTGATGTTCGTTTTCACGCTGCTGATGATGATATTACTCATGAGACGATATCGACGTATAAGTTTGATGAATTTCATCTGCTGACCACTGTGGGGGCCTTTGAAGCGGGTCTTATGTTGCCTTTGTACAAGTATAGGGATTCTTTTTATTATGATGTGCTGGCTGGTCGAGAGGGTTCTTCGAAGAACACACACTGTCGCTCTATTTCCTAACTTCATGGGAATTATCTTCGTGCACTGAGGTAGTGTTATCTTCGGAGCAAAGGAGAGACAATGATGACTCTTTATGTTCCCAACCCTGAGGAAAGGGAGTGGTATACACCCGAGAATTTTAACAAGTCTTTCGGTGACTATGTTAACAGTAGGAATCGTAAACCGTGGAGTGTGAGTCTTCGGAATATTGCCGCTCCTCGTGGTGAGATACGCCTTCTGAGTGAAGTAAGTGGTGCTAAGGTGAAGTACGTCCCGGTTACAGAGAATTCTACTAACAAACTGGTGTTTCCTACTCGTGAGCGGATCAAGCGCGATCATGACTATGAATGGCACACAACTGTTATTGAGGTTGTTGGTCCCTAGGCTTGGGGTGGGTTCCAGGTCCGCAAGAATGGCGTCCTACCGCAGATAGCCAGATACGTACGGCTCCTCCTGCTCGTTATGGTAATTTCCGTCCTTGGCATTTGAATTTTGAGGGCATGAATTTCCAATATGCCCTCGATGTTGTTGATGGAGAAGACGAAGAGAGATGCTGATCTTCAGGCGAAGAATGTTGCGGTTTTCAAGGTAACATTTCTATATGCCTTTTCTTTTAATTGAGGCAGTTTTAATTCTTTTCAAAGTTAGGGATTTTTATTCTTGTGCCTTGTCTTTTTAGGCGACGAAGAAGAGGAGGATAAATCCCAAGCAGTCCACCACCGCAACAATCGAGGAGGCGGAGGTTTATGAAGAATTTAACAGTCCTGTGACTGAGCTTGGAGAGGATGAAGATGTGTCTGACATAGAAGAGTGTACTGATACATCCCCTCTCGACGGTATTGGTGGTGAGATTAATCCCGCAGGGTGTTATGATGTTGGTGCCGAAGCTAATCCTGCGGGTTACAGTGATGCTGGTGATGATAACACTGGCCTTGGTGATGAGGGTGCTGGTGGTGAAATTCTTGCTACGTCTCAGGAGTTTTCCTTTGGTCGGATTTATTCTGCGGAGGATGGTTTTGACATAAACGCTTCCCTGGGCCTGGCTTCTGAGTTCAACCCGCTTTCCCCCAACGATGATTGGGATGTGCTTGGTAATTCTAACAAGGTGGACGGGAAGGGTAAGGGAGTCGTGGATACTAGTGATGTTCCAGAGGGGAGCGGTGGTAGAGACCTTCCAGATTTGGACGCAAGAGTAGCCTCGAACTCTTCGGGTGCTAAATTCACGGACATGGGTAAGGCCTCGGTTGGGTCTCTTGGAGATGATTTTCATCAGTCACTGATCCTGGAGGGTGATGATGCCATCTTATCTTGGTTTAAGAAGAAGAACTTGATGTTCGTACCCAATCTAGCCCCTGTGGTGGAGGGTGAGAAGAACTCTGATGCCTATACCCGTAAGATGATGCAGTTGTCTCCCGAGGACCAGGTTGCAGTAGCGTGGGATAAGAACCTTCGGGACTCGGAGGATGCTCTAGTAGTCGATGCTCCCTCGACCGTTGCTGATATGATGGCGTTGGATGATGGGTATCAGTATGGATTTCCCCACCTGCGGATGTTAGAGGTGAGTTCTCTTATTATTTTTCCTGGTATCAGTTTTTAGCAATTTTTAGAGTCAGGGTGTTCTAATCTTCTGATTCACATATGATGAGGAGTGAGAATTGCAATCACATGTTGTACTAGTTTTTTAAAGCTAAATCCCTTAAGTTGGAGGCTAAGCTTCGTCTTCGGGAAGAGGAGCTTACTGCGGCTGAGACTTTCATCGCTGATAGGGATAGGGAGATATGTGAGTTGAAGAGTCCCCTCAAGGCTAAGGAGAAAATAGGAAAGGATGAGGAGAAGCTTCGTATGGATCTTGCTATGGTTCATAGTGAATTGGAGGAGGCCAAGAAGAATTCTTCGGCTGTTACAGGTTTGATTATCTGTTATCTTCCTTGCTGTTGTCTTTTACCGTAATTAGTGTTCTTTCTGAGTCTCCCTCCCCCACCCTATCTTTAGTGGGTGGAGTTCCTGAGTTAGTATGGCTTCGGAAAGAGCGGCAGCGTCAGAAATCTCGCATCGCAGAGTTGGTAGAGAAGATAAAGAGCGAGGCTGATAAGTGGAATGCTCGTGCCGATGAACATAATGTTCTTGCAGAGAAATGGCGGGTCAGGCGAGTCCAAATGATTGATTTGCAGAACCAATATAACAATGATCGTCGTTTGTTTGATGGAACGTTGTTGTGGGCGCGTGATAATCTTCGTGAATCCCGAGAACATGCCTCATCATTGGAAGCTAAAATAAATCTCTTGGAAGAAGAATTGCGTCAAGCTCGTTCTTCTCAGACCTCTGATGTTAAAGATTACCTTCAGCGTCTTGCTAGAGAGAGAGATGACGCTAGGGCTGAGGATGGTTCTCTCAGCAAAGCTTTAGCTGCGTCTAGGGCTGATGTGGTACGCCAAGCTGAGGCTGAGAGGAATTTTGAAGTAAATATGTACCGGCTCAACAAGGGTCTGGAGTGTTTAAACAATGAGTTCAATCATCTTCGTCACTTGGATTCAATGAAACATGTAGAATTAGATGCGAGTCAGTACGCCCTTTCAACCCTTCAAGCGGATTATAAGAAGTTGTCAGATGAGTATGATTTTCTTGGTGAAGCCCGTGATGCTGCTGTTTAACGAATATGAAATAGCTTCGGCGAGAGTCGAAGGTATATGCTTATATTATCGAGTGTGATTCTGCAATTTCCTGGACCTAACCATCTGCGTTTTTCTTTTCCTTGCAGAGCTCCAGGGACATCTTCGTACTGCAGATGAAGAGCTTGCGGAGGCTCTATCTCAATTAGTGCATCAGGAAAGTCAGATTAATTATCATAAAGGTTTAGCTACAGCAAGGGACGAGGCTGCCCAAGCCACTTCGAAGGAAGTGAGTCGCCTTTCCTCGTTGTTGTCAAAGGCTGAGATGATGAATAGTGTTATTGCGTACAAGGCTCGGTGTCAACTAGTGGAAGAGACCAACAAAATTCTGGATAGCATTGAGTATGATCTGAAGACCGATCATTGCCTTATCAGGAGCTATCCGCGCCGTGAGAAACCCCCTACCCCTACATCTGGTTCTTCAGGACCTTCCTCGGGTGGGAGCGTACCTTCAACGCAGAAGGGGAAGATTGCTAAACCTGCTGGTGGGGTTGAATCATCCGAGTAGATTTTTGTAGAGAGTTGATCTTTGTTGATTATGAGGCTTCTTGAGATTCCTTTTGTATTTTCTTGTTTCCGCGTACCATTGCCAAGCCTGTAATCAACTTTTGATAATTGTTATGGTTAATTTGGAATATAACCGACTGTAACCAGGGATAGTGAAGTGTTTGGGTGCGAGCCCGAAGATGTGTGTCTCTTCGTGAATGTCTTGAGACCTGTCACCCCGCTGGCTAATCCTGGGCAGAGGATTCCCAGACGGTGGGGTCGGGGCAGCGTTCTAGGTTATGAGTTGTTTGGAATATACGTTCATTCCGTCGACCCGCTGCCATAAGTGTAAGTGAAGTATTTGAGTGAGAACCCGAAGATATGTGCATCTTCGTGAACGTATTGAGACCTTTCCCCCCACTGGATAATCCTGGGCCAGAGGATTCCCAGACGGTGGGGGTCGGGGCAGCGTTCTAGGATATGAGTTGTTTGGAATGTATGTTCATTCCGTCAACCCGCTGCCATAAGATTGGTTTGGTATCTCTTTCTGCTGGATGCCTTCCCCATGGTCCTACACTTATAGACGCTGATAGGGGAGTCCCGAGAGATTGTAGGTGACTACTTTCCCCAAGTAAAATAGAACAATTAACATCAGTGTTTACGTGGTTCGAAAACAGAGTGTCTACGTCCACGGGTGAAAGAGGGTTAAAGTGTCTATTCAGTTGAGTTACATTTAGAAGAATTCCATTGATGGAACCTCCGAGGTAGTAAATAGTAAAAAACAGGAGGATGAAGTATTGACGTGAAGGCTGTATTTACAGGTGTAGGGTTCTCGTGAGGTGTTATATTTACACGCAGTCGTCTTGTTATTTGTCGCTCCATGTATTGCCTATTTTTTGCCAAAAGTTTGCTTGATTGATAGGTTGAGGTTTGCTATTCCTCTCTCAGAGATAGAAACATGTCGATCGCAAACGTCGTTTTCTTCTTCTGGTGCTCTTCACGTAGATGCAGGTTTGCGTTGCCCTCTACGGGTAATATGGCTTGAGATATTTTGCATTCCATGGGTGTTTGAGGATCTCCCATTTTAGGTTGCGTAGATAATAAGACCCATTTCCTGCAACATCATGTATGACGAAGGGTCCCCCCCCATGTTGGTGCTAATTTTCCCCACTTCTTTTCTCGTTGGTATTGGGGAATGGTCCTCAGCACATACTTCCCTTCCACGAAATTTTTAAGCTTAACCCTCTTATTATACTCCCTTGCTAGTTTCCTTTGATATTTTTCCATTTTTTGTAGTGCTGCCTCCCTCCTTTCTTCTAGATCATCCAACCTTTCCAACATCATGTCCGCTGTGAGGTTCTTTTCCCATGCTTCAGTCTTCGTAGTTGGCATGATTATTTCTGTTGGGATAATAGCTTAGGATCCATAGGTGAGTAAGAATGGGGATTCTCCCGTGGCTGATCTTCGAGTTGTCTTATAAGCCCACAAAACGTTGTGTAGTTGCTCACACCAACGCTTCTTGTATTCGTCCAACTGCTTTTTGAGGATGAGTGCAAGGGTTTTGTTTGTGGCTTCTGCCTGACCATTGCTTTGAGGGTAAATTTGGGTTGACTTGTTCTTTCGAGTTTTGAAAGTATTGAAGAGTAAGTCGATGTTTTTTCCCTGGAATTGCTTCAGATACAATCTCAGCTGGTATGCCAAACCTGCAAATGATGTTTTGAAAAATGAATGTGAAGACATATGCGTCTCGAATGCTTGACAGGGCTTTAGCCTCTACCCATTTGCTGAAATAGTCGGTGGCCACTATCAAGAATCTTCTCTTCCTTGATCCTTCGATTAGGGGACCCACGATGTGTATGCCCCATTTTGAGAATGGCCAAGGGATGTCTACTGGGTTTAACATTGTTGTTGGTGCGTGGATTTTTTTGGCGAAACGCTTGCATTCTTCGCATCTTCGTGACATTCTTGCAGCGTCTCGTATCATTGTTGGCCAGTAATATCCTTGAGTTTTCGCCTTATCTGCTAGGGATCTCATTCCGTTGTGATTGCCTGCGTCGCCGCGGTGTATGTCTTTCAAAATCAAATGTCCTTCGGATCTGGATAGGCAACGTAATAATGGTCCGAGAAAAGATTTTTTGTACAAATTTCTTTTCTCAGATCATATCTTCCTGCCTTTGACTTATTTTTATGGCTTGCTTTAGGTCTGAGGGTAGAATTCTTTCTTTTAGGAAAAGATGAATCTCAGATCTCTAATCTTCTTCTTTGCTGAAGTCTTCATCTTGATCTGCCTTAGCCATGATGTCGTCTTCTTGAAAATTATCCGTGATGAATTCTCCCACGTCATCATCTTCCATATCTTCTTCTGCGTGGTTCCTCTGTTGTGCAGCGCAGAGTTCTTGAATATCAATTGAAGGCTCGTAAATCCTGGTTACTTTGATTGCTTTGACGTCCTCGTTTCTGAGCATTGATGATATGTAGGTCAGGGCATCTGCGTGCCTGAGTTCCTTCCTTGCCAGGTGTCAGAATTTGATGTTTGGGATTTGTGATGCCAGTGTTTGCACCAATTCCATGTATGCTGACAATGTTCTGTCATAAACATTATATTGCAACCATATTTGTCGGATGACTAGCTGTGAATCGCTTGTCAGACGCACGTCAGTTATGCCCATTTCTATTATCAACTGAAGGGCATGCACCACTGCTTCATATTCAACTATGTTGTTGGTATGCCCCTTGAATTCTAACCTAAAAGCATGTATGATCCTGTCTCCTGTCGGGGTGGTGATTACGATGCCTATCCCCGCCCCTTCTTTATTTTTCGACCCATCTACAAAGACTTCCCATTGCCTAGGATTTTTTGGTTCCAAGATGTCTATAGGGTCTTTACCTTCGTCCATCTCTGGTAGTCCTGCTGCCTTTCGTCCTTCGATGATGACTTCTTCGCAATTATCCAATGGTAAGTCTGCTAGGAAATCTGCTAATACTTGTGACTTATGAGAGTGTTGTAGTTCATGGATGATATTGAACTGATCTAGGTGAGTATTCCATTTTGCAATTCTTCCTACTTTTCCAGCGTTTTTAAGGACTGCTTCTAGCGGAGCTTTGCATGGGACGCGGACGTAGTGAGTCAGAAAGTAAGTTCTGAGTTTCAGGGTTGCCCATACTAACGCCAAGATGAGCTGCTCGATCTTCGTGTAGTTTCTTTCTGTTTCATTCAGAGTCTTGCTGATGTAATAGATGGGCTGCTCTATCTTCGTGTTGCTTTTAACCAATACTGCATCTTCTGTTGCTGCTATGTATAGTGCCAACACTTCATCAGGGTCTGGTTTTTTTAATATAGGGATCTCAACCAGGTATTCTTTGATATTTCGAAAAGCTTCCTCGCACTCTGCCGTCCATTCGAATTTGCTTCCTTTTTTGAGAATGTTAACAAAGTGCTTACATCTGTCTGAGGACCTGGATATGAACCTCCCCAGCGCAGCCAGCGAACCATTGAGTTTCTGAACCTCTTTTAAACTCTTTGGGGATGGCATTCTTACGATGGCTTCAATTTTAGCGGGATCGACTTCAATGCCCCTCTTCGTCACCAAATATCCGAGGAACTTTCCGGAAGTGACACCAAAAGTGCACTTCTCTGGGTTTACCTTCATGTTGTGCACTATCATTGCTTGGAAAATATCTTTTAGGTCTTGGTGATGATCTTTGCGCAGCTTGCTTTTAACGAGCATATCATCCACATATACTTCCAGTGTACTTCCAATCATGGTTTGAAAATTGCATCCACCATTTTTTGGTAGGTTTACCCTGCGTTTTACAATCCAAAGGGCATTCTTACGTAGCAATAGAGTCCGTGTGGTGTATAGAATGATGTATGTTGTAGATCTTCTTCTGCTAAGAATAATTGATTGTATCCATAGTATCCATCCATGAATGACATTTCTTCGTATCCTTCAACTGCCTCAACAAGTTGGTCAATGATGTAGAGAGGTTTGCTTTATGTAGTAGTGCTAGATATTTTCTTCTGTATCAGTAGTAGAGTTGACCCAATAAATATATTAGTTGTATCTTTATGTACATAGTTTCAGAAGGAAATTCATTGTTGGATATTCTCCCATCTTTGATTCATAAGAGTTGTGTCCACTATGTACTTCACTTCCGTCACTGTTTTTACTTCTTAGATTTTGCGAAATTTCTATTTTTGTACAGATTAATACAAATGTATCATTATGGTATTCACTGTAAAGCCTCTACCTATATTGTTTTCTGTTCTGCCATAATACTTATGCGTAATTGCGGCTTACACATGTCATATGCATGTGTAACTTCCTATTACACATTC
Source organism: Papaver somniferum (assembly GCF_003573695.1). Taxonomy (NCBI): domain Eukaryota; kingdom Viridiplantae; phylum Streptophyta; class Magnoliopsida; order Ranunculales; family Papaveraceae; genus Papaver; species Papaver somniferum. The sequence continues at coordinate 166,595,718 of NC_039360.1, read as the reverse complement.
CTGTGACATATGTAACTGCGACTTACACATGATATATGCATGTGGAACTCCAACTTACACATGCATTTTTATGTGTACTAGCTGATTCTCGTATTCTTGTTGGATGTTGGTCTTGTAGGTGGTGCACTCTACCAAAGAGCAACTACCTTTGGTTTGGTAGGTGAGACTTGTCATGGATGAACCGTTGTTTGTTTCTTTTCTTTTGTTATCATATATTGTTTTTCGTTTGTATAGTCTGAGTTAGCTACCTGAGTTAAGGTTCTTGTCGGTATGTGGATGTTGTTGTGTAGAGCAGGTAGGTAAGATTTGGTAACATCAGTAGGAAAAAATTGAACCGTTATCGAATACAGATAATAGCTTGTTAGTTTCTAGGTTAATTTGACATTGCTAACTTATAGAAGAAAAAGAAGACATAGTACATTGCTTTTTTAGGGAGAAGAGGATTTTATTTGGTTTTATTTCTTTCTTAAGATTCAACTTGGGCACTGATTTTCAAACATTGCAGACTCAGCCATCGAATATTCTTCTAGGTTCAGAAGATTGTCGTTAATTTTTTTTAAATAAATTTTGCCACTATAAGATATTGCATATAAATAGGTTCATATTTATTATCATACAGTGGATAAGCCTACGGCTGGTGTTGAGATTTGTACTCAGTTAGTGTTGGTTGCAGTTGCATAACATGGGTTCCGATGGAATGTGTAACTGCGGCATACACATATATATGTATGTGTAACTTCTCATTACACATGCGTATTGTATGTGTAACTTCTGCATACACATCTATATGGACGTGTAACTGATGATTACGCATGACGAATGCATGTGTAACTAGGAGTTACACAGGCTAAGATAGGTTATCATGTGTATTTTCTGTGATCTTTGTTCTATAATTTTTCCTTACAATTGTTCTATAATATTTTTTTATTTTTCCTTTTTGTTCATCCCAACCTAATCCATGGATGATTATTTCGTTGCAGATATGCAAGCATTTTGGAGGGAGGAAGACAAGATGGAAAGGCAAAGATTTAAACTTCATAAAAGCATAAATCAGACGCATGTGTAATTCTCAATTACACTCGATAGATGCATATGTAACTCTCAATTACACTAGACAGAAGCGTGTGTAACTTTTAGTTACACATGCTAAGAAATTATTGTGAATGAATATTAAAGTAATACATGTATTTTTGTATGCGTTCTTTTTGATGTCCATTTTTTTGATGTGCAACTTTGCATTACACTTGACATAAGGATGTGTAACTTCTGGATACACATGCCATATGCATGTGTAACTTCTGTTTACACATTCACACTGTATTCTAATAATTGTGGGTCTAGATTTAATAATTTCTGGCTTAAATTTAAATTTTATTTAATTTAGGACTTGAGTATATAAAAAGACATGAATGTCTTTTAATAACTCCGGGCCTAGATTTAAATTTCTTTTAATTAAGGGCCTCATATTATGGGGTTACCCATGAATTGGGCCTTAGCCTAATTTTCCCTTAATAAAATTCCTTTGTGTTTGCATCCAAAAGAAAAAAGAAAAAGAAAAATTCCTTTGGGTTTCACATCCCCTTATTTAAAAAAAAAAAAAAAAGTCTAGCCATGAGCCCTAAAATAAGGGGATGTGACCACTGTTAGATGCGGTTAACAAACAAGATGGATCCAGTGATTTGAGACTACGTAATTTTATCAAGGATATTAGAGAATCGTAATTTAGGGGGGAAGGAATTACGTGGGGGGGAAAAAATTTAAACCCAACCGTACCACGTTGACAGGGGATGACCTCAGAAGAAGAATACAGACACAAGCTTATCAACCGTACCACGTTGATTAAGCAATAGTTCCCCACAAACAGAAGCAATGGCGTGCATGACCTTACTCGACCATAATTGATAAGGAATCCCAACACCTTAATATGAAAATCAATGGGCTCCCTTGCAAATCTGTCAATTTAAAAAATACCTCTATTCCATTTGAAGACTTTGATCGTTGATACCTCAAATTGGAACATGAAAGGAACATCAACTTTGAAACAACATGAGAATCATTAATTGGATTGATTCAAATTGCGATGAGAATCTGAGATGATCAGGAGATGACAAAAACAGACTTCCAAGAACCTAAGCAATCAGAACTATCAGAGTTAATATGGATATAATCACACCGATCAAAATTAAAAATATGGATATAATCACCAAACTTAGAACCCTTAATGTCAGCTGAAACAAAAGGAGATAAACGATCACAAAGAAAAGGGGATAGCTTTCCTTTGTGAGAAGGAGGGAGATGGGTTGCTAAGATTGGAAGACGCTGGATCTTTAAGGGAGGAAGAACTGGAACGGTGAGGGGTTGAAGAAATTGTTACAATCCTTTCTAATTCGTTTGCAAAAGCAAACCTATCAGAAAAACAGTTCCCAGAAGGAATAAAAAAGGATACGGGTTCTTGCTTGGTGCTTGCCCTAGAGAGCAGAAGAAATAGACAACATGCGTTAGAATTTGATCTTTTGATTGCTGTGAGTGTGAACCCAATACCATTACAAGAAAAATGACGGTGAGAATCCTAAAACCTTTCTGAGTTATAAGGGATATCTTCAATTTATTCCCATAACCATGCTGAGTCACCTAAACTTTACCCCCCACATAATTCCCCCCCACCCAAATCACGATTTCATATTAGATTGTTTTTTAAAAACCCAAAGAGAGAAATAATGTATACTTGACCCAATTTAAAACACACCACCTTAATTGGCTGTACCCAATCTAGCTACTGCGTGTAAGTTCTCAAATTTTCTATCATCAAAACCTCCTACAAATTAGGAATTTTTTACAAACTCAACCGCCTAATAAAGAGAAGTTGCAAACAAGTGCTCAAAAAAAGAAGACAAAAACAAATAAGTGGAACAATTTCAATTCTGATTGGATAATTTTTACAGATGCCTCCTTTAACAAGGAGAATTTGACAATGGGCTATGCTTTCATTCTTTACTCGGTAGAACAAGAAGCTTTTATGCATATTTCTGCAGGTTCAGATTGGGCTTCCTCGGCTTTACACGCAGAAGCAAAATCAGTTTTGAAGGCTTTAAATTGGATAGAAGATAATATTCTCTTCAGTGTCTTTATTGTTACAGATTGTAAAGTTCTGTCAGATTGCATTAACAAAAAAGATGCAGCAGTTGCCTAGACGACGGAGAATACCATTGAAGACATTATTTCCATTCTGGACACTCTTCCACAAGCCAGGATAAAATTTATAAACAGAGATTGCAGCAGATTCAGTAGCAAATGAAGCAAGAATAAGAAGACTACAACACTTTTTGAAGCATATGCAACAACAAATCCACAAAAAAAAATATCCTTTCTAATGTTTTCGAAAAAAATGAAATTGTAGAACTTTTGTATTATCTTGCTTAATTAATATATTCAAATTTCTTATCAAAAAAAAAAAAAAACTTTCAGTATGTCAACGAGACATAAAAATGGTACTTTATAATTATTCTTGCATAAGCAGAGGGTGTACATACCTATGACAAAGTACTTGCTTAACAGTCATTTTTGTGAAGGAAGGTTATATTTGGGAAAGGATATCCGAACCAAATCTTCTCAGATAAATTTGAGGATCCCGGTTACAGCATGTTCATGACTTTATTAGAAAAGATGAATTCAGTAGATTAGATATGAGAAGGCACATGATCATGTCCGGAGCACTCGTCCCAGTTGTCACTGCTCTCACCACTAGCGAATATATAACGGCTAAACCTATAATCAATGAAGTTTGTCTTACCTTTTCTTTTCTTTCTGGTCAATAATTCAACTATGATCGTAATTTTCGTGAAGGGTGCTCCAGTGTATATGTCTGAGATGGGTTTCGCGCACAGGAACTACTAAGCTTCCCTGAATATCGCCTTTTCGCGAGACAGTATCAAAGGTGGGTTGGGCTAGAAAGTCCGCATAATCATTGCTGGAATTCCTGCTGCTATCATCTCTACCAGATCTTTCCTCCTCTCACACTCTCGAATGTCCATGATTAAGTTAGGTATGCTTATCGAAGTCAAGCAGTTGCTCCAACGCCTCCATGGCACCACTGACGACGTTCGTTCGAAGATTTTTTAGCCGTTGTTGAAAAATAAACCAAGATACTATGAAGAAGATAGAAGGGATCAACAATGTGTGTTGATACAGTATGAAAAAAGTGATATGGATCAACAGTGTGTGTTGATCCAGTATAGTATGGATCAACTGGGACAGTTGACATGAAGTAGATGGATCAACAAGAGTTGTTGATCCATCGTACGGTATTTAGAAGTTTACTTAGGTTGCAAGTATTACTGGTTTTAAGAGTTTGTTTACGTGAGAATTGTCTAGAAGTTTCTCGTTAGAGTTTGTTTTTTATAAGGAAAGTGTTTTTACTTGAGAGTCAAGTTTGTGAGTCATATAAATAGACTGTTGAGCCATGAGTCGAAACACATCAATTGAAGAGAGTTTGTTTGATTAAGTTTTGTGTTCTTTCATTAAGTCTTTGATATCAGATTTTCTACATCTGGTATCAGAGCACTGGTATCAGTTTCTAGGGCTGTGGGTATGAGGTTTTAAGTTGAAGAAGATGACGAGTTTAAGTTCAATCAAAGTACCAGTGTTCGAAGGAAAAAACTTTGAGCATTGGAGGTCGCAGATGGAGAATATTTTCACATACCAGGAGATATGGGATGTTGTGAAAGATGGTTATGTTGAACCAACAGAAGGAGTAGTTCCTGAAGGAGCTGCGCTAACTCTGTTGAATGAAAACAGAAAGAAGAATTCTAAAGATACGTATATTCTTCATCAAGGTGTTCATGAATCTCTCGTGGACATAGTTATCTATATTAAGCAAGCTAAAGCATGGGATGGTTTAGTTAGTTATTATACAGGTTCTGACAAGGTCAAGAAGGTTAGGTTACAAACTTTGAAAATAAAATATGAACTGCTGCAGATGGAGACAACTGAAACAATATCAGATTTTTTCTCAAAAACACTGAATCTTGTCAATCAGATGAAGGCCAATGGTGATATTGTAGAAGACTCAACAGTTGTAGAGAAGATTTTAAGAAGCTTGCCTGAAAAATTTGAGTCAAAAGTTACTGCTATAGAAGAATGAAACACAGTTGCAACAATGACTCTTAATGAGTTGTTGGGTTCATTAAAAGCTTATGAACAAAGGTTGTTGGAGAAAACAGTTGTTGCAAAACAAGTTGAAGAAGCTCTTCAAAGTCAAGTTAGCTGGAGAAATAATCAAGGAAAACCTAATGCTGGAGGTTTTCAAGGAGGACACAATAATGGAGGGAGATCAAATAATGGAAGTTATAGGAAGCCATTTGATAGATCAAAATACAGTGTTATAATTGTGGAGATTTTGGACACATTTCTACTGAATGCCCAAACCTAGAAAGACAATTTCTAATAACTACAAAGCAAATTTCAAAGATAATATTGCAGAAAGTCAAGAAGAAGATGAAGAAGAAAAGAAAGCTGAAAATATGTTGTTGGCTTGTCATACACCTGAAGAACAATCTCAACATAAGTGGTATCTAGATACAGTTGCAGTAATCATATGAGTGGAAGAAAATATTTGTTTGATAATCTTGATAAATCAGTGCGATCAACTGTGAAGTTTGGAAACAATTCTACCATTCCAGTTATGGGAAAAAGAAGGATTGTAATTGTTCTGAAAAATGGTGCAAAAACATATATTATGGATGTGTTTTATATACCAGGTTTGCATCAAAATCTTTCGAGTATGGGTCGATTGTCTGAAAGAGGTTATTCTATGAACATATTTAATGGTGTTTGTACAATTCGAGATCTTTTTAGAAGACTTATTACAAGAGTGCAGATGACTAAGAATAGATTGTTTCCTTTGAATATCCAGTATCAAAAGGAAAGCTGTTATAGTAGCAGTGTTCAAGATGATTCTTGGTTATGGCATAAAAGGATGGGACATGTAAACTTTAACAGTTTGCAAACTTTATCAAAGAAGGTGATGGTGTCAGGCTTACCCTTTATTGAGGTACCAGAATCAAGATGTGAAAATTGCATCTTTGGCAAGCAGCACAGAGATCCATTCCCAATCAACATATCCAGAAGAGCTGATCAACAATTGGAGATTGTTCATAATGATCTGTGTGGTCCTATTGAAGTAACTTCACATGGAGGTAATAATTATTTTATAACTTTCATTGATGATTTTAGTAGAAAAACATAGGTTTATTTGCTTAAACAAAAGAGTGATGCATTTCAAGCTTTTAGAAGTTTCAAAGCTTATGCTGAGAGACAAATTGGTAAGAGTATCAAAATCTTGAGAACTGATAGGGGTAAAGAATATACTGTTGTTGACAAGTTTATGGAAGAGCATGGCATTCAGCATCAACTAACTGCAAGATATACGCCACAACAGAATGGAGTTGCAGAGAGGAAGAATAGAACCATAATGGAAATGACAAGAACTATAAGAAGAACAAAAGAATTACCAAAAAGTTTTGGGGTTATGCAGTTGACACAGCTGTGTATTTACTCAATAGATGTCCTACAAATAGTTTGAACAACATAACACCAGAAGAAGCTTGGAGAGGTGTAAGACCAAGTGTAAGACATCTGAAATTTTTTGGGTGTATTGCATATGCACATGTACCCAAAGAACTGAGAAAGAAATTGGATGACAAGAGTAAGAAGTGTATCCTTGGTTATAGTTCAGTAATCAAAGGATATAAATTATATAACCCAGAAGCAGGAAAAGTGTTTACAAGTAGAGATGTGATCTTTGATGAAGATTCAAAATGGAACTGGAATAATTGATCAACAACTAATGTTGATCCACATAACAATGGATCAACAAGGGATGTTGATCCACCTGGTGATGTCAGAACAGTTCCAATTGCAGTTGAGGAAGAAGTGCAAGCTCAAGAAAATGTTGAAGAACAACATGAAGAAGCAAGAACTGAAGCAATAACACAACAAGAAAATACAAGACCAAGAAGAAAATATATCATACATGCTAGGTTGAATGATTATATTGTATCAAGAGATGATGAAGATACTGATGATGAAGTAGTGAATTTTGCACTATTTGGAGATTGTGATTCTGTAACTTATGAAGAAGCATCAAAGGAACAAGGTTGGATTCAAGCTATGAATGAAGAACTGAAGTCAATTGAGAAGAATAATACATGGGAACTAACAGAACTTCCACCAGGGAAGAAACCCATAGGTGTTAAGTGGGTTTATAAAACAAAATACAAGTCAAATAGTGAAGTGGATAGAAAGAAAGCAAGGTTAGTTGCTAAGGGATATAGACAAAGACAAGGAGTAGATTACTCAGAAGTATTTGCACCAGTTGCAAGATTAGACACAGTGAAAATGATAATTGCATTAGCTGCACAAAAGGAGTGGAAGATTTTTCAGATGGATGTGAAGTCAACATTTTTGAATGGAGTATTGGAAGAAGAAGTTTATATTGAGCAACCAGCTGGTTACATTATAGAGGGGAAGGAGAATGAAGTATACAAGCTAAACAAAGCTTTGTATGGTTTGAAACAAGCACCAAGAGATTGGTATACAAGAATAAATTCCTATTTCATTAAGAAAGGATTTACAAGATGTCCACATGAGCATACTTTGTATTTAAAAGCTGATACTCTTGGAAATCACATCATAGTGTGTCTATATGTGGATGATCTTATATTTACTGGAAATAGTTCTGAGATGATTAATGAATTCAGGGAGGATATCGTGAAGGAGTTTGAGATGACAGTGCTTGGTTTAATGTCATATTTTCTTGGCATAGAGGTACAGCAAACTGAAAAAGGAATTTTCATCAATCATCAAAGATATGAAGAAGGAATACTAAAGCGTTTCAAGATGGATAATTTGCAATCCAATCTTAACACCAGTAGAAGAGAGATTGAAGTTGACAAGAGAAGGCTCAGGAGAACTTGTGAATTCAACAGACTTTAAAGGTCTTGTTGGATGTCTTAGATATCTGACTGCTACAAGACCTGACATTATGTATGCAGTTGGATTGATTAGCAGATTTATGGAAGAACCTAGACAATCACGTTTACAAGCTGCAAAACGTATTCTAAGATATGTCAGAGGTACAACCAGTATGGGAATTCTCTATAATGTTTCAGAAGATCCAAAACTAGTTGGTTTTACTAATAGTGATTGGGCTGGTGATACAGAAGGAAGAAGAAGCACATCAGGTTATGGATTTCAGTTAGGAACTGGTTTTTTCTCTTGGTCATCAAAGAAACAACAAGTTGTTACATTATCTACAACAGAAGCTGAGTATATAGCTGCTAGCAACTGTGCTACACAAGCTGTATGCCTAAGAATGATGCTGAAATCATTGTTTCAAGAACATAAGACACCAACAACAATAGTTTGTGACAACAAGTCTACAATTTCATTAACTAAGAATCCAGTGCTTCATGGAAGGAGTAAGCACATTGATATTAAGTATCATTACATTAGAGATCTTGTCAGTAACAAGGAGATAGCTGTGGAGTTTGTTGAAAGTGAAGAGCAAGTAGCAGATATTTTCACCAAGTCTTTGAAGTCTAACACTTTCATTTACTTGCGGGGAAAGTTGGGAATGATTAGCAAAGAGTATCTTGGTTTAAGGGAGGATGTTGAGAAATAAACCAAGATACTATGAATAAAATAGAAGGGATAAACAACGTGTGTTGATATAGTATGAAGAAAGTGATATGGATCAACACAGTATAGTATGGATCAACTGGGATAGTTGACATGAAGTGGATGGATCAACAAGAGTTGTTGATCCATGGTACGGTATTTAGAAGTTTATTAGGTTGCAAGTATTACTGGTTTTAAGAGTTTGTTTGCGTGAGAATTGTCTAGAAGTTTCTCGTTAGAGTTTGTTTTTGATTAGGAAAGTCTTTTTACTTGAGAGTCAAGTTTGTGAGTCATATAAATAGGCTATTGAGCCATGAGTCGAACCACGTCAATTGAAGAGAGTTTGTTTGATTTAAGTTTTGTGTCCTTTCATTAAGTCTGTTGATATCAGATTTTCTACAGCCGCCAATGAAGCATCGAAGCCTGCAAAAGGATGTGAGAAGCAAACTATGTCTCAAACACAGAACAGGCCCTACCCTGTGATGGCAATAGCTCTCCCCTTGTTCCAACAACTCGCAGCAATGAATGTAATAGCTCTCTATACTCCCTACCTTTTTCAGGTTGTAGGATTTCCAACCAGTGCAGCTCTAACGTACACCGCTGTCGTTTGAGGGGTGAATGTTACTGCCACCATCATTGGTTTAATCTCGGTCAGTGTTGGTCAGGCAATGGTACTAAATTAACTGAAAATACTAGGCTTGTGGAATAATTACCTTCCTTTTGTGTCTTGAGTATCTCTGATGTTATGAAATTTTCAATGATCAAGTTGGGGATTCTGACGAGGTTCAAATTAGGAGTTGCGGCAGAACCTTCCGATGTGTATGACTATACTTAATTATAGCCACAACCTGCGTTTGTGTATCAGGATTTGTATGGCCATCCGTTAGGCTGGATATTCCCCTCTAGTAATGATATGTTGCTATTATTCCCCTTGGAGGTTCGGTCATGCGGCCAGAATTTGGCTTCAAAAGTGCACTGGTTGTTTTCCGGTTTCATCACTTAAATATTCCCATACATGGTCCGCCTATTCAAGTTTTATGTCCTGTACTCATTCGCTTTATTTGGGGGTGATTATGACTTTTTTTTGCCTACTATTTCTTGCTCGACCCAAGCCGAATCTTGGTGGAAGATGTCTCTAAAGTATAGAAGCAACACTGGTTCTGGAGAAGGTACTTTGATGACCTCGAGACCGATCTGATGGTTCAGTAACGATCTGAATGTTAGACATTGATGTAAAATTAGTCCTTGGGTTCCGGCCGTAATTCGGTATCGACACTAAATTATCTCAGTTTTGCACACCATTTGGCAATTCTCTTCAACATGTTTCAAACACCATTTAGCAATTCTATATATGCCTGTATTTCTTAAATTATGCCGACTACCATCTGGCATTTGCATATGCCCTTCTAAGTCTCTAACGACATTAACGGGACTGATAACGCTATTTGTTAGCATAAATTGGCTAACAAGGAATCCTGCTACAACTGGTTGCTTTAAGATTCACAAGCTCTGAAACAAAACATGGAAAGAGTACTGTTCTGAAAAAAATCAGGTAATTTTCTTCTGATTTACTACTTGACCTCTCTTTAAATTTGAGCTTTATAATTGCATTTCCCGACGAAGACGAGAAAAATGTCCAGCAGAGTAACATGCATAAGAAAAGTAGCACTATACTTGGGATTTGGGGCGATGGTTGAGATTGTTCCTGACGACAAAAAGAGGCTAAGAATAACCAAGTCTGTGCTAGTTTCACTCAAGGACCCTTGTGTCAACCTAGCATCTAGTTCATCTAAGCACTGTAAGTGAATGGCTTGGTATTGCAATAGCAGAACTAGTTTCCAAGCAATAACGCAATCTATGCCAAAAACAAGCTGGGCCAAGCTTTGTGCTTCCCCCGCAACTAGCAAGATGACGTTAAATTTTGACAGGGAACGATCAATCACCTTCAAAACGCCAGCAAATTGATTCAACGAGAGAAATTTCTTCATAATTTCCATCCAACAAATATGAAGGGGAGAACCGAAAGAGCTTCCTCGTTCTCATCTTTTTTCAGAACAGGTTGTTCCTCCTGAAAGCTTTCCCATCCTTCATACCACTCGTCACGCTCCAACTGCTCTTTTCAACTCCAGATTCTTCACCAATTATTTCTAATATATGCTGCAGAGCATCGAAATGAGCTTCAGCTTTAGCAACTTCAGATAAACTCATGTGGAAAGTTACAGCAGATTCAAGGGCCAACAGATTATCTGGAAGAATCTCGCTGCTTGGTGCAATTTTGGTTGCAAGTCGAGTCGATTTAAGGGCAATTAAGTTACTAGTAAACCTGTTCGCTGAATCAGGTAGATTTGATGTAGTTTGATCAGAAGTCTCGTGACCAATGATAGAACAGCACGACTCATCCCAACCTTCCTTCCATAGTTCAATATTCGAAAGCAGATCAGCCGGAACACCCCTGAGATTTCTTCCTGTGATGGATTGCACAACTTCTAGCGCATAAACCCTGAGATGACTCTGCAACTGCACATGTGACCATTTTCAGAGCGTCCAAGTCACCCTCCAATCTACTGAGAGTAGACAGCAGATGATGCAAGTTCTGGCGATCCCGAGACTCACATTTTTTATTTGCCTAAACTCCACCAGAAGAACAGTCACTCCCAAGTGTGGAGGTTTGACAGTGAGTGCATCACCAATATCAGCTTCAGCTTTGACATTTCAGCTAGTTGGAAAAGATGTTTAAGCACTCTTTGGCCTTCCAGATCTGAATGAACCATCATAATGTTTCTCTTACGATCAAACAAATAAAAAATGAAAAGATAGATATATATATATATATACTTCAATTACAGTGCTGATTACTATTTTACGAGTATGATTAACTTACAAATATGATACTGTTGTTAGAATATATCGAGGTGGTCAAGCTCAAGATGAAGTCAACGATCAAGGTAAAGTGACCAAGACTCAAGTCATACGTCAAAGGTCAAAATGAAGTAGTCGAGACTCAAGCTACTAGAGGATCGACCTAGATCAAGCAATACAGAAGATTGACAGAGATCGAGCTAAGTTTACGCGAATAGGAGATCTTGTATAATTTAGCTTATTTTCTATAGAGGAAAGCATCTAATTAATTTCCTATATTTTCTATATTTTAATTAATTAGGATATGTTATAGTTAATTAAGATATATTCAAGAATAAGATAATATCTTGATTAATTAATTATTTACATATTCACTCTATAAATAAAGAGTGTCATTGTAATTGTAAATCATCCCAGTGACATCAAAACTGGTGATCAATAATATTTCTCCCTTCGGGTTTTTGTCCGTGGACGTAGGTCGAGTTGACCGAACCACGTTAAATCTCTGTCTCATGTCACGATTTCTCTTTGATCCATGATCCCTCGATACTCATAATTTATTATGGTATCAGAGCGGGGAGATCCGCTCGCTCAAGTTGCTTCCGCTTCAAAATTCAAATTTTATTTTTCACATCAATCAATGTTTTTCTTTTTGATTTCATGTTTGATGTCGTTACTCATAAAAATAATGTTGTCCATTGCTATTCTAGCGATTCTTTTCAGTTGAAGTGACGTAGATGATCAAATATACTTCTACGACAACACTTTTTATCACTTTCTTCCAAATGTGATCAAGATATCGAAGAATTTATAAATAACACCTAATACGTGATTGAAGTTGTGTTCGTTAAGTCAGTACTCAAGTTGAACACTTTGATTCTCTCCGTGTCCAACTTCCGGGGGGGGGGGGGGGGGGGG
>NC_039360.1:166568753-166583255 GCF_003573695.1 Papaver somniferum | reverse complement strand
GGGGGGGGAGGGGGGTTAGAATATATCGAGGTGGTCAAGCTCAAGATGAAGTCAACGATCAAGGTAAAGTGACCAAGACTCAAGTTATACGTCAAAGGTCAAAATGAAGTAGTCGAGACTCAAGCTACTAGAGGATCGACGTAGATCAAGCAATACAGAAGATTGACAGAGATCGAGCTAAGTTTACGCGAATAGGAGATCTTGTGTAATTTAGCTTATTTTCTATAGAGGAAAATATCTAATTAATTTCCTATATTTTCTATATTCTAATTAATTAGGATATGTTATAGTTAATTAAGATATACTCAAGAATAAGATAATATCTTGATTAATTAATTATTTACATATTCACTCTATAAATAAAGAGTGTCATTGTAATTGTAAATCATCCCAGTGACATCAAAACTGGTGATCAATAATATTTCTCCCTTCGGGTTTTTGTCCGTGGACGTAGGTCGAATTGACCGAACCACGTTAAATCTGTCTCATGTCACGATTTCTCTTTGATCCATGATCCCTCGATACTCATAATTTATTATAGTGTAGATAGTGTTAAGGAAAGGCATACACGTGACAACTAACTTCACATGTCAATTGTGGTAAATTCAAAGATGTCCATAGTTTTTAGGGCAAGTATAATTTCCCCTTTAAGAAAAAGGACCATCATATACAACAGTATATATGCTTGACATTTTTCTAATCAATTTGAAAAAATTATCTGAACGAAAATATCTTTATATCTTTATACAGGTATCTAACCAAAAAGGATGAAACTTGTTCATGAATGGAATATAGTACGGATGAACAAAAAAATTCAGAAAACAAGTAGGTAACTTAAAGTAGTAGTAGGCACACCACCTTTAAATGATGAAATTCAGTGTTTGTGAATAAAGTTTCGTAAACCATGCATTTACATGTGGTTCTTTAGACAAAGATGAAATATTTCTGCCTTAAAATCTATGGGTGGTTTCAATTTGATCCTTGAGCCAAATTTTCCGTAAATTAAGAACGTATTCTAGAAGTAAAAATGGCATATTACAAAATAGAGGAGACGAAAGTTTGCATAATCAAGTAACCGCAGTAGATGGTGATGTTACAATTAACTAATTAAGGATGATTGAAGTATTCTAGTTTCTCTACTATCCACTCTACAATGCCATAATGTGCCCAGGTAAGGAACTCCCAGAATATCAGCTATAAAATATATACCAACTCAAACAGATAAAACTAGTGAAGAAGTCAGCTCAGCATGATTTCACATAACCATAAGATATAGTTAGAGCTTAACTTTACCAATGCATTCTGAGATTACATGCAAGGAAAGAAAGTAAATGTGCACCGAAAGACTCACCTTAGCACAAGCAAGACTAGAAGCTGAGAAGTAACTATTCCCTCGCAGCTTGAATAACAAGATTTTCAGCTAATTCCTTGCAAGGGAAAATTTCCCAGCTTTTAGCGGTCTTCGACAAAAGCCTTTTCCTGAAAATATTGCAGATCTCGCCAAATGTTGCCCAATCGTTATCTGATCTGCCAGGTTGCCAGCGGATGAATTTAGAGAGAATAAGACGAAGAATCTTTTTTACACCCTTTTCATCTGACTGAGTTTCTAGCAAGAACGTAACTGGTTTTGGAACCTGAAAAATTAAATCATACAGGATTAGAATTTCACACAAAAAAATCCGTGACAAGGAATTATTCTCTTGTGACTTGAGCATCATGGCAAAAATTAAATGAACAAATGCACACAACACAGCCTTTTCCAATTAAGAAACTGACGGAGTCCTCGAATGAAAGAGAAATGAATCATGGATATAAAAAAAATGCAAAGAGTCTCCCTGCCTCAGCATGGCCTGCTGCAGTTTGTGCTCTTATCTCTAGACCACCGATATTTATGCAGTATCTGCCACACGAAACCTATGTTACATCCTTGTACAAGATTTTAAGATTGGGATTCATCCCATCCCGACATAACTCAAAACTTGGACCCAATCAAGCGATTTCTAAAATAACAACACATTCAACAGCTTTGACTACATCCATGAAAATGCTATCAATTTCAAAATCCCCACAGCCGTTCTCTGTGACAGTCAAACATATATATAATTTGTTATTAGCAGCAATCTCCTTTAGCATCTAACCAAAATTGATTCAGTTTGCCTAGCTTCCAGGAGAGCTGAACAGCTTCGCATAAAGGGAATAGCATTCTCACACAATCTTGTGTACACCTTATCCAGTTCATATGCATTGTAACTGCGGATTCCTGATTCAACTAAATTGAAGGATTAATTTTTGTTTAGAAGATGGAAAATACTTAACTTCTGAGTTGTGGTTAAACTACTGATTCATGAAATCCGACAAAGCACTGAGGTAAAGAAGATGTCCATCACCCAAAACACAAAAACCCAAGATTATGTCATGAATAAATTCGACATACTTGTGACATATCTCCACTAAGATACAATCAACTGCTTGATCCGGGTATTCACATATCCAAAAAAAGAAAACTGCTTGAACTGAGATTTGCATATAAAACACAGATTACATCAAACAACACATCTATGTATTAAAGATCGTCAAATTGTGTCAAATATTGATTAACTTTAGAATTCTTAACACAATGAAAACAGAAAATACCTAAGTTTTTTAGTTGACTTCAAACTACTTGCCATCTGAAGCTCTGAAAGCCTCAGCTTGCTACATAGTCAACAGGTTTATCAAAACACATCCTAAATGTCATCACTTGGTGTTTCCAGATTTGAAATATTCACCGCAGTAACACGTTCTTCCTCAGGTAAAATGTAATGGTGCCCTTATCTTTAGAGTGTTTGTACTTATATTTTCTGTTGCTGTCAGTCTCACATGTGTGTTGTACATGTGTAAACTAATCTGTTCTGACTACTGTTGTTACTACACGTGTATAGTGTAGATTGGTTTGTCTATATAAATGTAATGTCATGACAGCTCCTGTAATAACTTTGACTGTTTTTCATTAAATGAAATATCATTTCTTTTCACCTGTCATTATGGTACCGAGAGCAGGTTAAGCTTTTTAAGCTTTTTGATCCTTCAATGGTGATTTTTTCTTCATCTTCAACAAAACTCTGTGTCCTTTTTCTCTTGCGACGGTGATTCACAGATACACTCTTTGGTAAAGATTTTTTTTTCTCCGATATTCTTTGTTTTCCAATTCTTGCGAACTTTCTCAGATCTACTTTTGTTTTTTGAGCTTTTCAATTCGTTCTTTAATCAAGATTTACTCAAAATCTTGATCTGTTTGTTCATCATATTCGCTACTATCTTGATTTACTTTCTTTTTCTCTCAAATCTTGATTTTTTTTTTCAATTTTATCTCAAATCTTGATTTCATTCAATGGATCAAAGACCTAATGTTTGCATTTCCACACTTCCGCTCAATACTATTGCTCATATAATTCCTTTGAAACTCAAGGATGATAATTTCATCACCTGGAAAGCTTTAATGTTACCACTTTTCAAGAAATTCCAGGTTGAAAAGTTCATCGATGGATCTTTTCCATGTCCTGATCAAGGAAACACAAGAGCTCAACTAGCTGAATATCAAGATTGGATTGCTGAAGATACAACTCTTCTTCTTTGGATTCAATCAACAATTTCTGATTCTGTTATTGGTTACGTTGCTGGTGGTGATGCGTCTAGAGGACTGTGGCTTAGCATTCAAGAGAGATTTGCCCATACTTCTGCAACTCATGCGATTCAACTTCGTACCAAGCTTCAATCTCTCAAAATAAGCAGTTCTGTATAGAAATATCTAATGGAGATTAAAAGCCTACAAGATCAACTTGCAGATGCAAGATCTCAAATTTCAGACACTGAAATGGTGGTAACTATTTTATCTGGCTTGCCTCTAGAGTATCATTCCTTTGCTACTTCTATTAGAATTCGTAATCCTCCAGTATCTAGCAAGGAATTGTTCAATCTTCCCATGAATGAAGAGATTGTTGTAAACAATACCAAAACTGATTCTGAAGCCAAAGCTTTTGCGGCTCAACATTATCAACAGTTCAAACCTACTTCAGGTTACACTCCTAGACCTTCATACTCAAACTCAGGTTTTCATAGAGGTGGATCAAGAGGTCGTGGTGGTCGACATCCAAATCTCAATTTCTTCTCAAGACCTTCTTATGGAAGAGGCAGTACTTCTGAAATTGAACCTTGTCAAATCTGCAAAGGCAAGAATCATGATGCTACTGAATGTCACCAAAGGATTAATTTCTCCTATCAAGGCAAATCTCCACCAGCAAATCTTCAGGCAATGTTAGCAGCTGCAGATATTTTTGATGATTCTCCCTGGTATGCAGATAGTGGAGCTAACAATCACATCACTTATAATGATGCTAATCTGACTAATTCTTCTCCTTATGATGGTGCTGAGATGATTTCAACAGCTTGTGGCCAAGGTATGCACATCTCTCATATTGTCCACTCATTAAAACATGTGAATGATCAATCCTTTACATTCAATAACATTTTAGTTGTGCCAAAAGCCTCTCAAAACCTTTTGTCAGTTCACAAATTTACCACAGACAACCATTGCTCTTTAACTTTTGATTGTTTTGGTTTTATGTGAAGGAGTTGACCTCTCAGAGGATTCTTTTGCAAGGGTCACATAAAAATGGTCTTTACTCTATTCAATTCAATTCACACACTGCTCCTGCTGCATACTCCAGTTCTCTCATCACCAGTGATATTCTACACAAAATACTTGGACATCCATCTTTTCAAACCTTGCAAAGACTCTGCCATCAATTTCAACTACCTAAAGTCTCTAGCACACCTTTATTTTGTAATGATTGTAAACTGGGGAGAATGCACAAACTTCCTTTTAGTCTTTCAAGTACTGTTGCTACTCAACCTTTAGAGCTTCTTCATATGGACTTATGGGGTCCCTGACATGTTAGTTCTCTTTCAGGCTCATACTACTATGCTAATGTTGTAGATGAGTACTCCAAGTATTGTTGGATTTTTCCACTAGTTAATAAATCTGATTTCAGACAAGTCTTCATTAATTTTGTCACTCAAATTGAAAACTTCTTTTCTTTGTCTGTTAAATGTATTAGAACTGATAATGGTGGTGAATTTACTGGCAATCTTATTAAAACTTATCTTACTCAAAAAGGAATTCTTCATGATTTTTCGTGTCCCAAAACACCTGAGAAAAATGGTGTTGCTGAGGTAAAACACAAACATATTTTGGACATTGGCAGAACTCTTTTGAGTCAATATGGTCTCCCTGCCATGTTTTGGGTAGAGGCTTTTCAAATTGCTAATTATCTAATCAATAGATTACCAGCAAAAGATCTAAACTTTGTATCTCTTTTAGAGTTTCTCTTTCATAAGTCTCCTAATTATGATTTTTTGAAAGTTTTTGGTTGTTCCTGCTTTCCATGGCTGAAACCATATACATCAAATAAGTTACAACCTAGGAGTAAGCACTGTGTCTTTCTAGGATATAGTCTTTATCACAAAGGTTATAGATGTTATGATTTCACCACTGGTAGAGCATATATCTCTAGACATGTCTTATTCAATGAATCTAGTTTTCCTTTCAAAACTTTTTCATCACTTACTACTTCTGCAACTGTTCCATCTATCATTCCTACTTATGATGCTTCTATTGCTCCTTCAATTCCTGAGTCAGTTCCTCCTCCAATACTCACTACCTCCACTCCCACTCCTACAAATCAAGTGATTCCTCATAATGATCATTCCATGATTACTAGGGCTAAAAGAGGTGTGTTTAAACCTAAAACTATGTTTTCCACTAAACATTTATTGCCTGGAGCTTACTTAAGTGATAAAGCATCTCCAGTTTTAACATGCTTTTCTCAAGCAATAAAGAATCCAAAATGGAAGGTAGCCCTTTTTCAGGAACATGAAGCTTTACTAAATGATGGTACTTGGTCTTATGTGCCTTCTTCTCCTGAACAAAATGTGGTTGGCTGCAAGTGGGTCTTCAGGATCAAATATAATGCAGATGGCTCACTGGACAAGCATAAAGCAAGACTAGTGGAAAAGGGCTTTCATCAACAACCAGGACTTGACTTCACATAAACATTTAGTCATGTTGCCAAACCAACAACTGTGAGGATTGTTCTTTCTCTTGCAGTTCAATTCAACTGGACCATTACTCAACTTGATGTGAGTAATGCATTTCTCCATGGGGATCTGCAAGAACAGGTATTTATGGCTCAACCACCTGGATTTATTAATCCCCAATACCCCAATCATGTTTGCCTACTTCATAAATCCATCTATGGACTCAAGCAAGCACCCAGAGCATGGTATGCTAAACTTTCTCAAGCTCTTATTTCTCTAGGCTTTGTTACCTCATATGCTGATACTTCATTGTTCATACACAAAGTTGGATCATTCATCACAATTATCCTAGTTTATGTGGATGATATCTTACTCACTGGCAATAATCCAACTCATATGCATAATATTGTCACTCAACTGCAAGCTAGTTTTCCCATCAAGGATCTAGGGAACATACATTATTTCTTGGGCTTAGAAATCAAGAGAGATAACTCTGTTCTGCATCTTTCTTAATCCAACTATGTGCTTGACCTACTGAAGAAAACCAATATAACTGGTGCCAAAGCATGTTCTTCTCCTGCCTCAGCAACAGTCAAGCTAAGCAAATCAGATGACACTTTACTTCCTGATCATTCAGAATACAGGTCAATTGTTGGAGCTCTTCAGTATTTGACATGGACCAGACCTAATATCTGCTATGTTGTTAATCAGGTCTGCCAATTCATGCAGAATCCTACCACTACTCATTTTGAAGCTGTCAAAAGAATTCTCAGATATATCAAAGACACAATTGAGTATGGTATCAAATTCACAAAAGGTTCTTCTTTTTTATTGGGTTTTTCAGATGCTGACTGGGAAGGCAGTATTGATGACAGAAGGTCAACTTGTGGTTACTGCATTTTTATGGGTGACAATTGATAGACGCATTTTTGTGTCTAATTTGTCTTCAATGTCCGTATTGTTGGAACTCTATTTTTGTATTAATATTGTGTTTTTATGTATTTTTAGGAAATAAACATTTTTGGAAAATTCGGCTCGAAAAGTTGCCCGGGGCACCTTTGAAGGACAATTGTTATTCGGACTTTCACTATCGGTTAAGGGGCACCTCAGTGGACACCTGCTATTCGCACCCCAGTTCAGGATAGGGGGACATCCTTTCTTCTTCGTTTGAAAACTGTTTTTTGGCGGGAAATGAAATTCTCAACTGGCAGAAGTTTGATCACAAAAATGAAGGGGTTATGGGTCGATTCAATGGCTGAGACTTGGCAGGAAGATGTGATTAAGCCTAAGGAAGATATTTTGGGTGTCGGGTCCGATCGAATTTGGCTAGAATTGGCTAGGGAAGCCACGAACTCAAAACAGAGACACACGTACAGGGAGGAGAAAAACACGAGTTTTGGAGAGTTATGGACGTGTTTCGATCGAGTTTGATGGCTCCAGCAACACTCTGGGTGATTACAACATGATTTGGAGCGTGTCGGAAGAGATTTGGAGCGTGAAGAAGTTATTTTTGGAAATTATTCTCCAAAATAAGAAAAAAAAATATTCCGAGTAAAGAAGGATTTTCACGAGTTATTGCGGGGGATTTGATGATGCATGTGAGTATATAAAGGTTCTTTGGGTCGAGTAGAGGGGCTGTCGAGAGTTGGGAGAGAGTTAGAGACGTAAAAATCAAAGAACCAGACGTTGTGAAGAAGTTCTTGCTGCTGCTGGAACTGAAGAACACGAAGAACATTGGATGAGGCAGGAAAGTCGTTAAAAACTGTCGCTTTATTGCGACACTTTTCCACTCCTTTCCGCGACTGAGTCGTTGTACCGACAACACTATCTCTGTGTCGTTGATTCTGGACGCCTTCTTTGGGTCGCAGAATCCTGTTTTATACTATTTACTTATCTTTCTCTTCATTGTAAAACACTTTTGAGCATCAATGATATTCTTTGAGAGATTTTCCAATATGATGAGCGACTAATTCACTCGTAACCAATGCAATGGAGGAAGCTATTCACGCAACATATATGGGTAACTATTTCATTTAATTATATAATTCACCTAATCGCTGCTTTTGCAGAGTTTTAAATTATTTGAATGATTGTCTTAATTATTTGTTATTCGGTTTGATAGGTTATGCTTGGTTTAATCTCTTGATAATCTATGCTTAAATTTTACAAATAATGTTTGAGAATCTGTATGATTGATAGTGAATTAAAGATAAAAGAGGACTTAAGAATTGAATAGAGTTTTGAAATATTTATCAATCAATTTTGCATAATAGTGGAATCTAGTGTCTTGGTTACCTCTCGCCCAAACTGTAAATATTTTTGTATATATATTTTTAAATCTAAAATTCCATTACCTTCACAAGTTCGAGTTTGAACGATACCCCTAACCACTACAACTACAACCCCCATTGAACCATTAATCATTTTGGCGCCGCCGACGCGGATTTGTGTTTTGGTAGAATTTTTAGGTTTTTACTATTATTTGTTCCTTTTTACGTTTCTTTTTGTGTCTTTGATTTACAGGTTCGAAGTGGAATACTAAGGACTTGGGAACAAAAAGCTTAAAGCTAAAAGCTAAAAGAGAAGAAAAAAAAGACATATTTTTTTTTTAGGATTTAATTATTATTATTATTATTATTTTTTTGTATATAGCTTTTATTTATTTTTTTTAGAATTTGTAAATAGGCTTTATTTGTCATAATTTTTGGACTTTTTTCTTTATTTGGACTTTATTCTGGACTTTGGACATTATTTTTATTTATTTTAAACCCTACGGAAGGGTTATATATATATAAAAAAAATTAAATATAAACTGTTTGCAGGGAAGGACGACGATTACTATATCGTCTCGGCCCCTCGGGTTCGTACATGACATAGGAGTCGTGGCCCGAGTCGGCTTCAACGGTTCATCCCCCATCTGGTACGGGAGGTAAGTCCATCGAAACACTCGCGAATCTCCTGTAAGCGAGTTACTGTATTCCTTAAGGTGATTCATTGATTGAGGACGAATTTGGACTGTTTTTAAATTCCTAGTAAAGGGCAAGGCCTGGCCAATACAAGATAAGGGTTAGGATTTCATCACCGCTCCCTTCTTGCCCGCCTTAGGAAAACGAAACCTAACGCGAACCCAAGCTTAAAATTTGGAATAGAACGAGACTGATAGGGTAACGAGCTTAATAGGAAACTCGTTCGAAAAATATTGGTTGCTCTTTAAGCACACTTCAAAGTTCATGATGGTTTCTGTGAGTTGAATGCGTGACTGCGCCTCCTTGTGATAGCGGTGAGGCCTTGGGTATCAAAGCTCCACTGAGCTTCCCTCGCCTCGATTCAACTTACATTAGCTCGGATTGATTCCAGAGGGGTGTGCTCAAATTGTAACGAATTCCTTTTCGAAGGAATAGAAGTTGGTCTAGAAAACAATCTAAGTGGAGCCTTCATGATTTTTGTTTGCTAGATTCTATAGGTTTGATTTGGTCGAGTCATCCTTGTTTGTGATTGTGTAGAATTCCTTTGCAATTAAGAATGTCGAACTGGTATGATAGAAGCCAATACAATGAGTATCGACCTGAATTTGAATATGGACATCATCCTTTTTATGACCATGTTGGGAATAGTGGTTGGGAACGCCATCCTTTGGAAGGATATGGGTCATACCCTGGTGATCCCAATTACTATCCACACATGCATCAGTCTTACTATCAAGAATATTATAGTACTAGTTCTTCGTCTCTAGAGGAGAGAATCAAACTATTGAAAACTAGTCCCTATTATGATCCTTCTGAACCTGTTCTTCCTCTAGAAGAGTCTCTCAAACAATTAACTGAGAATACAAATAGGTTTGTGTTAGAAATGAATAAACAAAATGCACCCATGAGTGAACCTTCTATACACGATACCATAAGGAAGTCATGTGAGTCGATTCAAAAGCTTTTATTAGAGGCCCAGAACAGAACTGCTCAAGATAGTCTTAATTTCCAATATAGTGTTTCCAATAGTACCCTTGAAAATGGGGATAGTTATTTGCAAAATCAAGATGCCGAGGTTAGAATTGGTAACACTACTTTTTTAGATGAGGTTCAACCATTTTCATGTTATTATGATGATTATGATGAGGATGGTGCTGATGAAGAATTTGACACATATAGGCATAGTGATCAGGAATCTGTTACTCCAGTTGAGCTTTACAATGATAATATTATTTCTAGTTTAAATCCGAATAATTTTAATAATTATTCACCTATTCAAAAGGACGAGGATTTGACTAGAGATACCCTCGTTTTAGACGATGTAGTATTTCCTGTTTACAAAGCCGATAATGATTTAGAGGAATGAGTTTATTCTGAGAATAATGTTTTAGAGTCTAGCGATTTAGAAACAATAGTCTTAGACGAATAAGATGAACTCGTAGAGATGAGTGAGGATGAACCTGACTTAGAAGAATCAATTGACCATTTCCAGGAATCTGATGACCTAGAAATTAGGGAAGTTGTGACTAGTCTTTCTAGAGACACAGAAAACTCTAAGTTTGGGGGTGATTATCATTCTCCATGTGCTTTAACTCTTAGAAAGTTCCCTCGTGTAGGACTTGACATTTATGCCTCAACCATATTACAAGATTATCTTCATACATGTTTTCCCGAACCTAATGATGTCCATAGAGAAGCTCAGTTGTTAGAAACCCATCCTCTGGTTGATGTGGTTAACCCAGGCTATGATACCAAGATTGACTTTGTTTTCCCACCAAAAATTTTTCAACCAATTGTGGGAACTTTTGATTTTAAGATGAGTCGAATATTAAGTTCTGATACTAAGCCTAAGTACTTTAGGTCAATAGAATCGACACATTTTCCTAAGAATGACCACTACTCTCATTGTGGTCAACTATGTAAGTCATATCTGATTGACTTAGAGGATCCGCAATTATTTAGGTTATTACTTCGTGATTCTAAGTTCGTATTTGAGTTTTTACAGACTCTAAGACCTAGTGATTCGGATCCCATGTATGAAGAAACGCAGCCAATGAAAATATTCTATTTAGACCCTTTCATAGAACCTGAACCTGAACCGCAATTAGCGATAGTTTTCAGGAAACTAGGTAAGGGCATGCTATTCTTGTCCATTTTCTTGGTTCAATGCAGTTTCCTATGGTCATCTCTATTTGGTTTTGAAGACCCACAATTATTTCGACTGTTACTTTATGGTTCGAGTTGACCAATCCTTTTCTAAGTCTGGCTGAAGACTTTAAACTTAACACTTCTTGGGAGGTAACCCAATCTCATGCAACATGGTAATATCTTTCCTTAACTCTTTTTTTTCAAGTGGTAACAGTTTCTCCTTGTTCATGCTTTTAATTTTATCTTTAGAACATTGAGGACAATGTTAGATTTAAGTTTGGGGTGGGGAAGAAACTTTTTGTTAGTTTTAAGTTGTAATAAATAAACTCCAGAGCCTAGAAATTTACACCTATTAAGGATAGCACTAACCAATCTAAGTGGATGGAAATATTTTTGTTTTAGGAGTTGAGGAACCAATCTGACTAGATGGAAACGTCTATAGAGTCTATTCATAAAAGCACAGAGCTCAGGTGTTAGAATTAACATGATAGTTTCGCCATATCTCGTCGAGTCCTTTTCACTTTCTATTTTTAGTTTTCTTTTATTTCAAGTGATTTGGTGGGGCACACGATTCAAGTTGTTACCTTTGCTAGGATGAAATAGATTGACTGAGTTACCTTTTCAAAAAAAAAAAAGACCGGACCAGTTAGACCAATCGGAATAAGTATTAACACTTGGTTAGCAATATGCGTGTGTTCTCCCTGTTTCCGTCTCCTAAGCAAGCGTGGAATGCAGGACCCGTGAGAACTATCTTGTAATCTGCTGACAAGAAGCATGCGCTTGGATCAAAAAGATCTATTCATGCTGTTAAGTTAAAAAAAAATGGTTATTGTTATGTGCAGTCAACTGGTGGTTCCCTTGTATTTGCCAGTTTGTTGATCTAGATTTAAGTTATTGACCGCAGGTTCCCTTGTATATGCCAGTGTGTTAATATTAGTCAGACCGGTATCTCAGTCATTTAGGTTAGGTTCATCTTGGCAGAGGCCTTCAGACAGATATGGGAAACACCGTTCGCTTTTCAACCATCTACATTTTCTTTTTCCATCTTCTTAATCTTTTCATGTGATTAGTCTGACTCCGAGTATGATGTCCATCGTGAAACTATCTTAGTAGATCTCTGTCACTTATATGAATTTTAGTATGCTTGAGTGAAAACTCGTGTACAGTAATTGGAATTTCTCATCATGGTACTTCCTCCTATAATTAATAAGTATGCCAACCAAGGAGGTTCTTTAGTGCTTTCCAAGATTTTGCGTAGATAGTTAGGGTCTGGAGTAAAGGTTTTGTGGGTACACCTCTGGTAAACCCTCCGGAGACAACACTCCGCCACTAGGGCCACCTAGGGGTTCAAATGATTTTCCTTTCTAGAATAAATTTGCTCGAGGACTAGAAAATAATAAGTTTGGGGGTATTTGATAGACGCATTTTTGTGTCTAATTTGTCCTCAATGTCCATATTGTTGGAACTCTATTTTTGTACTAATATTGTGTTTTTATGTATTTTTAGGAAATAAACATTTTTGGAAAATTCGGCTCGAAAAGTTGCCCGGGGCACCTTTGAAGGACAATTGTGATTCGGACTTTCATTATCGGTTAAGGGGCACCTCAGTGGACATCTGCTATTCGCACCCCAGTTCAGGATAGGGGGACATCCTTTCTTCTTCGTTTGAAAACTGTTTTTTGGCGGGAAATGAAATTCTCAACTGGCAGAAGTTTGATCACAAAAATGAAGGGGTTACGGGTCGATTCAATGGCTGAGACTTGGCAGGAAGATGTGATTAAGCCTAAGGAAGATAATTTGGGTGTCGGGTCCGATCGAATTTGGCTAGAATTGGCTAGGGAAGCCACGAACTCAAAACAGAGACACACGTACAGGGAGAAGAAAAACACGAGTTTTGGAGAGTTATGGACGTGTTTCGATCGAGTTTGATGGCTCCAGCAACACTCTGGGTGATTACAACATGATTTGGAGTGTGTTGGAAGAGATTTGGAGCGTGAAGAAGTTATTTTTGGAAATTATTCTCCGAAATAAGAAAAAAAAATATTCCGAGTAAAGAAGGATTTTCACGAGTTATTGCGGGGGATTTGATGATGCATGTGAGTATATAAAGGTTCTTTGGGTCGAATAGAGGCGCTGTCGAGAGTTGGGAGAGAGTTAGAGACGTAAAAATCAAAGAACCAGACGCTGTGAAGAAGTTCCTGCTGCTGCTGGAACTGAAGAACACGAAGAACATTGGACGAGGCAGGAAAGTCGTTAAAAACTGTCGCTTTATTGCGACACTTTTCCACTCCTTTCGGCGACTGAGTCGTTGTACCGACAGCACTATCTCTGTGTCGTTGATTCTGGACGCCTTCTGTGGGTCGCAGAATCCTGTTTTATACTATTTACTTATCTTTCTCTTCATTGTAAAACACTTTTGAGCATCAATTAAATTCTTTGAGAGGTTTTCCAATATGATGAGCGACTAATTCACTCGTAACCAAGGCAATGGAGGAAGTTATTCATGCAACATAAATGGGTAACTATTTCACTTTTGAGCGACTAATCGCTGCTTTTGCAGAGTTTTAAATTATTTGAATGATTGTCTTAATTATTTGTTATTCAGTTTGATAGGTTATGCTTGGTTTAATCTCTTGATAATCTATGCTTAAGGTTTACAAATAATGTTTGAGAATTTGTATGATTGATAGTGAATTAAAGATAAAAGAGGACTTAAGAATTGAATAGAGTTTTGAAATATTTATCATTCAATTTTGCATAATAGTGGAATCTAGTGTCTTGGTTACCTCTCGCCCAAACTGTTAATATTTTTGTATATATATATTTAAATCTAAAAGTCCATCACCTTCACAAGTTCGAGTTTGAACGATACCCCTTAACACTACAACTACAACCCCCATTAAATCATTAATCAACAATCCTATCTCCTGGTCCTCTAGAAAGCAAAGTACAATTGCTAAATCTAGCACTGAAGCAGAATATAGGACTCTAGCTCATAGTGCTGCTGAACTTGTTTGGGTCTGCTTTATCCTCAATGGTCTTCATTTTCCACTACCTGTTGTTCCCAGATTAGGTTGTGACAACATCAGCTCAATCTCCTTAGCTTCTAATCCTATTCAGCGCAGTAAAATGAAGCATGTTTCTCTGGACTTTCACTTTGTCAGAGAACTGGTACAATCTAAAGCCTTGGATGTTTTTTATGTTCCCACTCTTGAGCAGGTGGCAGATATCTTCACCAAAGCATTACATGGTCCCAAGTTTGGCTATCTCAGAGACAAACTGCAAGTTCACAAATATGCACTTCAGTTTGGGG
>NC_039360.1:166561769-166568486 GCF_003573695.1 Papaver somniferum | reverse complement strand
GGGGGTAATGGTGCCCTTATCTTTAGAGTGTCCGTACTTATATTTTATGTTACTATCAGTCTCACATGTGTGTTGTACATGTATAAACTAATTTGTTCTGACCACTGTTGTTACTACACGTGTATAGTGTAGATTGGTTTGTCTATATAAATGTAATGTCATGACAGCTCCTGTAATAACTTTGACTGTTTTTCATTAAATGAAATATCATTTTTTTTCACCTGTCATTAAAATGGACCAGTTAGGCGATTGCACAGCTCTCAACCATTTGAAATCATCCACATTTGCCCAATTTCCATTCTCTTCATCAAGACTTGAATCTTTAAGGTCTTTATCGATTCCTTCATAACACAACAAATAGGGAGCAAACCTCACACTATTGCAATCCTCTATTATCGGCCGACTCCGAACCCGAAGATAAAAATATGTCTTTTTAGCATGATGAATCCTCATTTGGTGAGACGCCATCATAAACAAGCAACCCTCAACTTGCTCAATAAGAATCGATCCCATAACAGGTCCTATGTAAACACGAGAATTCCTCATTCTATGAATGTAAAGTGCTCTGAAACAACCAGTTACCCTAACCTCACACGAATTTAAGTTCGAGAGAGTGAAATATCCCTCTTTTGAACTCCCAAAGCTTTTTATCAAAACAACTCCCTCTTTGTTACGGAATCCAGGAGAATCCCGAACTTTAATACTACATTTTTCAGCTAAAACTGAATCAAAACCACTATTTTCATCCTCAGTTGTAACCACATCGGCCTGATCTTTCTTCAAGGCGGTAGATTTATTCCTAAATGAGAATTTCTTCTTAGGTAATAACTCATTATTTACACTCTCTAACGTTTCTTTCAAATCAGATATGGTTTTAAGAGACGCACGCACTTCATAAGAAGGCAAGAAGTATGAATTTTCTGCTACTAGTTTCTCAAGTTCAGAAATCGAAATCGATAGTTTGTCAAGATCAGATTTTAAGTTAGCTTTTGATTCTGAATCAGTAGCAAGACGGCACCGATTGATTTCAGTTTCGATTGATGTTTTGGATTCATAAAATCGATCTGTAAATGATTTAGTGGATTCAAAGGCAGGTAAATCGCTTGAATCAGACTTACGTGAGATAGCTTGTTGAAGACGAGATTGGTGGAGACTCGAGAGGCGTTCAATCATTGCAGCATGTTTCTTTTGAGCAATTGTATCTTGGGGTTTGTCTGAGGTTTCTGTTGGGTTGTTCGACTGATGCTCTTCCATGGAGTTGTCGATTTGTGCACTAATCTTCTCTACTTCTTGTTCTCCTCTCTCACTCATTCTGCACTCCTCTTAAGCTATGAACTGAAATCAGCATATACCATATTCAGAATCAAAATTCAATATAATATTGTCTCAGAACAAACTCTTGAGCTATTTCCACTAACAGTTGAGAAGTTTACAAAGTCTCAAACGCAGTCCCAGTGTCATACAACTAGTTTGTCTATATCCAAAATGAGTGAGTGTGTCACATTCAAATTCATCTTATCATATTTACTAGTCTATATTCAAAATGAGTGTGTGTGAAGTGCATTTCCTCCAAAACACATGAAAAGAACTAACCCAATTCTGAGAACAAACATCTTTCCATCAAACAGCCATCACGGAATTGTGCTCATTTTCGATACGAATGTAGAAATTTATAAGACGACCGTATCATTTAAATATTATATTCAAATTCATTATCGTTTGTATTTTGCAGAGAAAATGACGCAAATCATGTGTGGTAGTGACCATCTAAATGTGTCCTTGGATCCTCCCTCTTGGAAAAATGCTTAAATGTTAAGATATTGAATGATGTTATTACTGAACATAAATAAATATATTTATACAAATTTTGGGTTTGATGACTCTATGTCTTTAAGTCACAGCAAAATACGTAATTAGGAAAATAAATTGGGTATTAAATATTTGTAGAAACAAATATTTAAATGTTGTAGGGCTTACAGTCCATAGGTGTGCGGCTCAAAATAGATGTCTTTTGGTTTTCCCATCTCCATGTATATACATGTATTATATCCATGTAACCTAAGAACACCGATCAATATAGAATCCTTCTCCTTCTCCACCTCTTTCTTTTTTCCCTATCTTTTATACTAAAACACGTTATCATGCCCGATGCTATACCGCTGAGCGATTGATTTTCTTATTTTCTTCTAAAGGGATGATAAACACAAGTTGTTTGAATCAAATACATTACGTTGGAATTAATGGAATCGTCATCCCCAAATCAGATAAGTTGGATCTTTTTTTTTCCTATTTTTTTTATTGAATTGATATTGGCAAATCCCATATTCAAGTGATTGATTACATTTTCTAATAATATATGTATGTTTGTCTGTATTGCGATTGATTTTGTTAAAATCCCATTCCAAAAAGAAAGAAAAAAAAAACTAACGGAAGAAGAAAAAAGACAAATATGAACAAATAAGTCTATCCGAAATAGTGTTGGTCTTTTGGTGGGAATGCATTTACGAACTTAAGTTCGATCAGAGAATTCTCTGGTGATGGTCGTGTCTGGATTCCAATCTCAACTGCTTTCCTCCTTTATCCTCTTTCTAAAAATCCCAACTATAATCTTCAATAAATTTTCATTGGTTTATTAGTTGGATTCATATTAGATCTCATTTTCGTTGGTTTCTTCGACTAGACAATCAGTAGACCTCGTCCTCTGTATAACCAAGGAATGAAATTCACTGTTTCAGTAGATCATTGGTCATTCCTCTAGAGTTTGGTTCATCTCATTTTATTTGTATTTATCTTCTGCTGCTTCAATAGGTTCTAACGGTGGTGATGCACGGAGAAGGAAAACACCCTGTCGCTGCTGAAACGGAGAAGGGAAGCATGTCCTGTACCGATTTGTTTCAGCCCTGTCTTGACCCGGTCCGGTCCAACCCGGTTCACCCCCAATCTGGTCTTGTTTTGACCGGTTCCACCTTGCGTCCTGTTGGCTAGTTTCAGCTTGTGTCCTGTTCCGGCTGCGATATTGGAACGTGCGCGACTAAGCATGTACCGGTTTTACCTATATATGATGGGAACAAAAAAAAAAGTTTGGTATGTAACTAAAGACTGAATATTCATTGGGCTTATCTATCTGTTTTTTTTAGGACATGCCTAGTTCTATTTTTTTTTCTCAAGATAAGTCCATAGGCGGTCAATTTACACTATGACTGTTGATCTCGACAATTAAGAATTTTGGTTTTATTATTATTTTGTTCTCTTGAATATGATATGAGCTATATTTGAATGATGCTTATTTTTTGTTCAATTGGTTGTACCAATTCAATTCCAATGTATTCATTTGGGGCTTAGAAGTACTTGAGCACCATTATTGGATACTTGATATTTTCCCAAAAATTTGAATGTTCCGTGGAGTGTATCCACTTGCTCGACTATTAATCTGTCAGTAGTTTCAAAACATACGTTCAAATAAAATCACATGTATTCCAATTTTTGTGGAAGAACTCACAAAAGATGATATGAGTCATAAAATTTTCATTTCTCTATTGCATCTATAATACTAACGAACCGGTATATGTTGAAGTATGACAACAAGAGAATTATCTTTAGTAATATGTTCAACCTAAAGTAAGTCATTGACATGTGTAGTAAGATTCTCTTGGCCTATTGAGATAAAGATTTTTCTCAAATTAATCTAAATGTAGCAAAATTGAAAATGGAAAGAACCCCAAAGTAATGAGGGTTAGACGTACCGACTCATATAAAGCAAGTGAAAAGGGACACATATATCATGAGACAAAAATATTTTTTTCCCAGCAGTATTGACACCAAAGTATAGGTATCAATTGAATATGGGATCAGCTAAAATATAATTTTAGCTCCCATCATAAATAAAAGAGTTGGAAATGCACCTGGTCATAGGTATTGGTATATACAATGTAATGTGTACGTGTATCATAGTAACAACCAATTTTCACATCAACTTTAATGGCAACAATAACTTTGCCTGGCCAATTGACTATCTTATCGAGCGCATCACTGCTTATTTTTTTCAAGATAGAACAAAGACGTCGCAAAATCTCTAGATGTACCAAGAGATAATCACACCTTGTTAAATTCCCAAGTAACCCGTTGGTGGACCCGGGAAAGCGTATAAAATTGAAGCGAAATGAAACGGGCCTACAGTAATACCGCAAGTGCACGGTCGTCAGTTGTAGCTCGTGCAAGTACGGGTCGATCCACAGAGACTGGGTGTGTTTGGAGTTTCTAGCTATTTGGGCTCTAAATTTTCTATTGGGCTTAGTGGGTTTGTTTGTAATGGTGAAGTGCTTCAGGCCTTGGGCCTTTGAATGATGTTGGAATGAACTGTGAACTTGGGTTTTGGATTCAGTCAAGGATCTGGGCCTTTGGAAATGTAATGAATTTGGGTTCAAGTGAACTGAACTGAGCCTTGAACTCAGTTGGCTTGTAAACCAAACAGTGGCTGGATTTGGGCTTTTGGTCTTTGTTCCTGGGCTTAGATTTTGACCTGAGAGTAACTAGGCCTTTGGAGTTAACTGTGGACTGAACTGGGCTTGTGCTGTGAGCCAAGCTCAGTTGCAGCAGCAGCAGTGGAAACCAGGTTGCAGCAGCAGTGGTGGCTGGCACAGCAGGAGCAGGTGCACAGCAAGGGAAAGGAAAGAAAGCAGTAATGGTGACAGTGCAAGCCAAGTAATAACAAAACAGAGATAGTTGCAAACCAAGGCTACAAGCCAAGGGCAGGAGTGTGGAGATAAGCTGACAATGAAGTAAAAAAAAAAAAAAGCAAAGCCAAGGCAATGGCTTTAGGCATTCATCTAGAGTGGGAAGAGAACCAGCTTGCTCACAGTCACTAGTGAGCACTAGTTTCTCCCCACTTCTCAATCAACTCAATGCTCTAAGGCTCTAACCTAACATTGACACACAACAGTAAACTAATCCTAACATTTGAGAAGCTAACAGTTGACAAAACAAGAGATTCAAAACAGTGACAAACACAGGAAACAAAACCAAAGAAACCAAGGCTGTGAGCCAAGGGCAGGGAGGAGAAGAAGTAACAAAACAGTTAAGTTGCAAGTGACTGTGAAAACAAAATGTGGGTTAAGCTAAGGCTTTGAATCCACCCTTGTGTCCTAGCCAAACAATGTGATCCTAGGTTGAGTTGAAAATCCTATGCATACATCTAGAATGGGAGGAAAACTAATTTGCTCACTAGTTTGCCCCTAGCATTGACTGTCTTTTGACAGAACAATCAATCACAGGCACTATGAGCATCAATCTCTTCCCATTGCTCAATCAACACACTGCACTAAGGCTCTAACCTAGCATTCCACTATCTAACAGTGCACTACAGCTTCATCTGAGCCTCAGCAGTGAACTCAGAACATAATTAACATTACAATGGAACTAAACATGATCAAGTTTTAAACAGGAAATTAAACTAACTAACATGTGAGAAACAAAAATTGAAAGATGGAATTAAACAACAAAGAACAAACATGAACAGAAATTGAAGAACCCTAAATATTAAATTGAAAATTAAAACTAAAATTAAACAGTGATTAACCCAAATTTGGGGGTATCTCGACTAACCAAGAACACCCTTTAACATCCTACATCACTTCCCTTTTATAGTTTACAACAAAACCCTAAATTGAAAATCCCCAAATTTTTGAATTGAAAATTACCCACTGATTTTGATCTGAATTTGTCTCTGACCCAGGTTTTCTTCTTGTCTTCTGCTTCCTCTCCTGCGCTTCTTGTCGTCTCTGAAATACTAGCTCGAGATGTTTTACAAATCCCACACCCTAGGGTTCAGAGAAAGAGGTGCGAGTTTTGTAAAATGTCTAGGCTAGTAGAGGGATGGGTTTTGGGGGAAGGACGGAGCTGATGGAGGTGGTGGCAGTGATAGAAATGGTTGCGGCAGAGGAGACAGAGGAGGAGGTGGTGTTGCAGACGAGAAGGGAGTTTTGCAGAGAATTTGGGAAGAAGAGAGGAAGAACCCGATGGAGAAGAAGGGTCTGTTTGGTTGGGTAATAGGGTTCAGTGACTAGGGTGTGAAGCAGGTTCAGCGGAGTTTGATGAACAACGAGTGGAAGGCGTTGGATGATCCCATATAGATTGAATCGAACGGCTACGATGGATAGGTATGTGGCGACCGTTGGATTATGAGATACAACAAAATTAACGACACCAGATGGAGTTAGGTGTTGTAGTGTTAAGCGGAAGTATCGAGGTTTGATGCCCAGGCAAAGAAGCGACCGTAGGATCTAAATGGATCTAATCTGAAGGCTTGGAATTTAGGTACTATGGTGTTTTGCAGGGACTTCAGATTTTGATGAACGATGAAGAAGCGACCATTGGATGATGAGATGGATCCGATCTAACGGCTGAGAATGGAGGCGGGTTTGGATATAGAAAATGGGTTTGGGTAAGGGTTTTGGGCCTTGGGTATGCCAAGCCCATATCTTCTTTAAGGACAATTCTTCTTCTTCAAGCCCACTTCTAGCCTTTTGGTCTTGTGCACAACATTCTTCGCGGCTTCCTTGTGTAATTCCTCCCGGCTTTTCACTACTTTTCTGCTCTTTTCCGCTCTGCTATTCATCCAAACTTTATTTATTACCTAAAAATGCAAAATTAAGTAAGAAAAATATTTATTCTTGAAAACAATGAAAATACAGAATATGGGATAAAATGTAGAATTAATGC